>NC_135983.1:1554256-1698334 GCF_053455715.1 Rhinoraja longicauda | reverse complement strand
AGGTTTAAGTTTATTTGTTGTCTTCTGCACAGGGAAAACCTTTGTTTTGCATGCTCTCCAAACAGGTCAGATAATACTTAAATACAATCAAGTCAAACTCAAGTACAATAGGTAGAGCAAAAGGGAAGATACAGGGTGCAGAATATAGTTCTCAGCATTGTAGCACACCAGTTCCACAGACAAAGTCCAATGTCCACAATGGGGTAGAGGTGAATGGGACAGTCCCCTGGCTTATGGAAGGGCCGTTCAGAAGCCTGATAACAGAGGGAGGAAGCTGTTCCTGAGTCTGGTGGTGCCCCGCTTTCAAGATCATATAACTTCTGCCTGATGGGAGCGGGGAGAAGAAACACCAAGCCTTTGATTGTGTTTGCTGCTTTCCTGAGGCAATGTGAAGATTGGCAATTGCTGGAGTAACTCAGCAGGTCAGGCAGCATCTCGGGTAGAGGAAGGAATGGGTGACGTTTCGGGTCGAGACCCTTCTTCAGACTGAAGATTGGCAAGATTTATACAAGTGCAAATCTGTCTGTACTCCTTCTATGTTTGAATTTAATTGATCCAGGAGCAGTGTCAATAAGCAGTCGACTTGTCAGCAGACTATTTAATTACCCAAATAATGATTTTATAATGATAACTAACTCTCAGTAACACAAGGGTATAAAGTTACTCCACGATCATGTACAATACATTGGCATTGTTCAAATGTGTGAGTACAAAGGGCAGCTCAGTGGAGTCAAAGAGCACAGCAACAGGTCCTTCAGCCCAACTTGTCCACCAACACTAGTTCCACCTGCTGCATCCCTCTAAACCTTTCCACTCCTGCCACTTGTCCAAATGTCTTTTAAATGTTGTTATAGTACCTGGCTCTACCAAGTCCGCTGGCAGCTCGTTCCAGATCCCTCTGCTCTACAACACTCCCCAGAGGCCTACCATTCACTGTGTAGGTCCTGCCCAAGTTAGACTTTTCAAATGCAACACCTCACATTTCTCTGTATTAAATACCATCAACCATTCCTCAGCCCACCGGGCCAATCGATCAAGATCCTACTGGGTGAGAAAATTGCTCCTTGGGTTCCTATTAAATCATTCTCCTCTCACCTTAAACCTTTTTCTTCCATTTCATAATTCCCCTACTCTGGGTAAAAAAATCTGTGCATCTACCCAATCTATTCCTCTCATGATCTTGTACACCTCTGTAAGATCACCCCTCACCCTCATGCACTTCAGGGAATAGAGACCCAGCCTGCTCAACCTCTCCCTGTAGTTCAGACCCTCTAATCCTGGCAACATCCTCGTAAATCTTCCCTGTACCCTTTCCAGCTTGACAACATCTTTCCTATAACATGGTGGCCAGAACTGAACATACTCTAAATGTAGTCTCACAAACGTCTTAAACAATTGCGACCTGACCTCCCAGCTAATACTGTATACTCAATACTCTGACTGATGAAGGTCAATGTACCAAAAGCCTTTTTGACCACCTTATCTAGAGTACCTGCGACTCAACCTTCAAGGAACCATGCAACAGCACTCCTAGATCCCTCTGCTCTACAACACTTCCCAGAGGCCTACCATTCACTGTGTAGGTCCTGCCCAAGTTAGACTTCTCAAAATGCAACACCTCACATTTTTCTGTATTAAATTCCATTAACCATTCCTCGGCCCACCCGGCCAATCGATCAAGATCCTGCTGCAATTTTTCACAACCATCTTCACTATCTGCAAAACAACCCACTTTTGTACCATCAGCAAACTTGTTAATCTTGCCAATCCAAATCATTGATGTAGATGACAAACAGTAACGGGCCCAGCACCGAACCCTGAGGCACACCACTAGTCACAGGCCTCCAGTCCGAGAAGCAACCTTCCACCATCAGCATCGGCGTCCTTCCATGGAGCCAATTCTCTGTCCAATCGACTAGGTCTACCTGGATCTCATGCAATCTGATCTAACCTTCCAGAATAGCCTACCATGTGGAACCTTGTCAAATGACTTGCTGAAGTCCGGCACTGGCTTTGCCCTCATTCATCTATTTGCTTACTTCTTCATAAAAAATCAATCAGATTCATAAGACTTACTCCTTTGAATAAGTACAATGCACTTCCTTGCTTGTACACTAGAGGACTCCAAGTGCTGGCAAGAGTGTGTGACCGACATTCACCTCGACAAGAAGCATCATTACTTATCCCGAGGTACGTTTATATCTATTGCATTTATTTCCTTGCCCTTCTTCGAGGAGGAATTTATGTCATAATGTCACATGTACTGAGATACAGTGAAAAACGTTGTTTTGTGCTATCCAGGCAGATCATACCATAACGAGATCAATCATACCATACCTGAGTACAGTAGATAGTGAAGAGAATATAAACAGAGTGCAGAATGTAGTGTTGGAGCTACAGAGAAAGTGCAGTTTTTAAAAAGTTCAAGAGTCACAACAGGGTAGATTGGTGGATTGGAAATACATCAGTTGAGGCATTGGTTTGCTTTCTTGGTTGTCGTGCTAATGTGGGTGAACCATGATTCATTGTTGGTGATATTAACTCTGAGGAACTTAAAGCTCTCAACCATTTCCACTTCAGCACCATTGATACAAATTAGGGCAGATACTCCACCTCGCTTCCTGAAGTCAATGAGCAGCTCCTTCCCACAGCTGACATTGAGGGTGAACTTGTCCCAACACCAGACAACTGGTCTCTATCTCCTTCCTGGAGTCTGTCTCGTCTTTGTTTGAGATCCAGCTCACTACAATGGTGTCAAATAGAGTAAGCAAATTTATTGAAGGGGTTGTTTTGCTGCCTATTCTGACTGATTGTGGTCCATGGGTCAGGAAGGTAAACACTAAGGAGTTGCAGAGGAGTTGCCAAGTCTAAGGCGCAGGAGTTTGGATGGAATTATGGTGGGATTTCTTGTCATCTCCACCTGAAATGGGCCATCCCTTCTTCTGAAATTACTTCTGACAAGTTCAGAGATCCCAGCTGGGGAAAATCCATCATGACAATGACTGCTTCACCTCATGCTTCTATTCTCTAATGAGCATTGGCCAAACTCATGTGGCAGCCCCTTCATTGTTTGAAACAATCTAGGATCGGCATTGTGTCACGGACTTGGAGGGCCGAAAAGGCCTGTTTCCGGCTGTATGTATATGATATGATATGAGCATAGAGTTGCTGCCTCACAGCACCAGAGACCCGGGTTTGATCTTGACTAAGGGCATTTATCTGTACGGAGTCTGTACGTTCTCCCCGTGGCCTGTTGGGGGAGTCCAGAACCAGGGGCCACAGTTTAAGAATAAGGGGTAGGCCATTTAGAACGGAGATGAGGAAAAACTTTTTCAGTCAGAGTTGTAAATCTGTGGAATTCTCTGCCTCAGAAGGCAGTGGAGGCCAATTCTCTGAATGCATTCAAGAGAGAGCTGGATAGAACTCTTAAGGATAGCGGAGTCAGGGGATATGGGGAGAAGGCAGGAACGGGGGTACTGATTGAGAACGATTAGCCATGATCACATTGAATGGTGGTGCTGGCTCGAAGGGCTGAATGGCCTACTCCTGCACCCATTGTCTATTGTCTATTGCCTGCGTGGGTTTTCTCCGGGTGCTCCAGTTTCCTCCCACACTCTAACGACGTACAGGTTTGTAAGTTAATTGGAGCGGTATAAATGTAAATTGTCCAAGTGTGTGTAGGATAGTGTTAGAGTGCGGGGATCGCTGGTCGGCAGACTCGGTAGGCCTGTTTCCATGCTGTATCTCTAAAACTAAGACTTAAAACTAATCCAATGAATCTTCTGTGCACTGCCTCCAAAGCAAGTACAATCTTCCTTAAACATAGACACAGTCAGAATTGGCAGCAAAACAACCTCCTCAATCAATCTGCTTACTCTATTTGACACCATTGTAGTGAGCTGGATCTCAAACAAAGACGAGACAGACTCCAGGAAGGAGATAGAGACCAGTTGTCTGGTGTTGGGGAAAGTTCACCCTCAATGTCAGCTGTGGGAAGGAGCTGCTCATTGACTTCAGGAAGCGAGGTGGAGTATCTGCCCTAATTTGTATCAATGGTGCTGAAGTGGAAATGGTTGAGAGCTTTAAGTTCCTTGGAGTTAATATCACCAACAATGAATCATGGTCCACCCACATTAGCACGACAATGAAGAAAGCAAACCAATGACTCAACTGATGTATTTCCAATCCACCAATCTACCCGGTTGTGACCCTTGAACTTTTTTTAAACTGCACTTTCTCTGTAGCTCCAACACTACATTCTGCACTCTGTTTATATTCTCTTCACTATCTACTGTACTCAGGTATGGTATGATTGATCTCGTTATGGTATGATCTGCCTGGATAGCACAAAACAACGTTTTCTCGCAGTGTGGTCTCTTCAAAATGTATCTACTTTTATATTCTATACTCCCTGCAATAAAGGCCAACATTTCATTAGTCATTCTAATTGTTTGCTTTAACTGCAGGCTAATTTAGTATTTCATATGCTAGGACTTTGTACTGCGTCACTTTAAATAATAAATTAATTGATCATTTTGCCTTCCAAAGTAGATGACCTCACATTTTCTAACAATTTCCATTTACTTTTCATTGTTCAATCACTCTTCACATTCTCTGTGTTTTACATTCTGTTCTTTATCCAAGTCATCAAATCATAATAAAAAGCTGTTGATCGGAAGATGTAGCTGGGTGCCAAAATATTTACTCTCAACAATGTATTTAAAACAAACTACTGGAAGGTATTTATTCACAAAATGCTGGAATAACTCAGCAGGTCAGGCAGCATCTCAGGAGGGAAGGAATAGGTGACGTTTCGGGTAGTACCTTCGATTTGTACCAGCATCTGCAGTTATTTACTTACACCACCTAAAACATACTACTGTACAGAGGGAGTCCATTACTCATATCTTATTCTATGACTGTTACAATATTGACCATATAAAAGATGCATTTTGGGATATTAAAATGTACACAATAACCAAGAAAAATATTAAATCCATTAAGGTTAGAAAACTTAGCTTTTGCTCGCTCTTTCACAATATGGATTAGGCAAAACAACATTTGTTCAGTAAAACAAATCAGTCAAGTCAAGGCAAGTCAATTTTATTTGTATAGCACATTTAAAAACAACCCACGTTGACCAAAGTGCTGTACATCTGATTAGGTACTAAGGAAAAAAAAAAGAAACATACAGTAGCACGCAAACAGTTCACAGCGCCTCCTCAATGAGCCTCAGACGCTAGGGAGTAGAAATAGGTTTTGAGCCTGGACTTAAAGGAGTCGATGGAGGGGGCAGTTCTGATGGGGAGAGGGATGCTGTTCCACAGTCTAGGAGCTGCAACCGCAAAAGCGCGGTCACCCCTGAGCTTAAGCCTAGACCGCGGGATAGTGAGTAGCCCCAAGTCGGCCGAGCTGAGGGACCTGAAGTTAGAGAGGGGGGTTAGAAGATTTTTGATGTAGGGGGGGAGAATGTCCATTTAGGGCTTTATACGTGAATAGGAGGAGCTTGAAGTTGATTCTGTACCGTACAGGGAGCCAGTGGAGAGAGGCCAGAATCGGGGTGATGTGGTCCCTTTTACGGGTACCCGTCAGGAGTCTCGCTGCGGCGTTTTGGACCAGTTGCAGGCGGGACAGGGAAGATTGGCTGATCCCAGTGTATAGGGAGTTGCAGTAGTCTAGGCGGGAGGAAATGAAAGCGTGAATGATTTTTTCTGTGTCGTCGAATTGGAGGAAAGGTTTGATTTTAGCTATGATTCGAAGTTGGAAGAAGCTGGCTTTTACCACAGCGTTGACTTGCTTATCAAATTTTAATGCAGAGTCAAATATCATGCCGAGGTTTTTGACATGCGGTTTGACTAGGCAGGATAGACTTCCAAGACTGCCTGTTATCGATTTGATGGAGTCGGGGGGGCCGAATAGGATGACCTCAGACTTGCTCTCATTTAATTGGAGGAAGTTCTGTGCCATCCAACATTTTATGTCCTCAAGGCAGTGTAAGAGGCTGTTTAAATTTGACTGGTTGTTGGGTTTCAGGGGGAGGTAAAGCTGAGTGTCATCGGCATAGCAGTGGAAAGAAATGCCATGCCTTTGAATGATTTGGCCAAGGGGGAGCATGTATAGAGAGAAGAGAATGGGGCCTAGGATGGAGCCTTGTGGAACTCCGCAGGAGAGGCTAGCTGGAGCAGAGGAATAACTGCCTATGTTGATGGCGAAACTCCTATCTTTGAGGTACGAAGCGAACCAGCTCAGGGCAGTGCCATCAATGCCAACCGCGTACCGGAGACGGTCAATAAGGATGGTGTGGTCCACTGTATCGAACGCTGCGCTGAGGGGTTAAATCAGGGGTGTGATGACCTCATTCAGAGATTATTTAGGCACTCAAAGTTACAAAAGATATAACATAAATTGTTTCTTATGTAGAGACAAGGAAGAGTAGATGCTGGTTGGCAGAAATCAACACAAAATGCTGGAGTAACTTAGCAGGTGAGGCAGCATCTCTGGAGAACATCGGTTCTGAACTCTGGAGAATAGGTGGTGTTTCCCGTTGGGACCCTTCTTCAGACTGAAGAATGGTCTCGACCTGAAACCTCAAATAAATTATTTCTTATCCGAGTTTTGCAGAGTATTGTTTCAGTCTCAGCATCATTCCAAACGGTACCATGAGCTCGGGAGTGAGGCAACACTTATAACACAGTCATCACCACACCAAGCCAGTCACCACACCAAGCCAGTCACCACACCAAGACAGTCACCACACCAAGCCAGTCACCACACCAAGCCAGTCACCACACCAAGACAGTCACCACACCAAGACAGTCACCACACCAAGCCAGTTGGTTGACAGACAGAAAGCAAAGAGTGGGGATAAATGGGTCCCTTTCAGAAAGGCAGGCAGTGACTAGTGGGGTACCGTAAGGCTCGGTGCTGGGACCGCAGCTATTTACAATATACATTAATGACTTGGATGAAGGGATTAAAAGTAACATTAGCAAATTTGCAGATGACACAAAGCTGGGTGGTAGTGTGAACTGTGAGGAAGATGCTATGTTGCAGGGTGACTTGGACACGCTGTGTGAGTGGGCGGATGCATGGCAGATGCAGTTTAATGTGGATAAGTGTGAGGTTATCCACTTTGGTGGTAAGAATAGGAAGGCAGATTATTATCTGAATGGTGTCAAGTTAGGAAAAAGGGAAGTACAACGTGATCTGGGTGTCCTAGTGCATCAGTCACTGAAAGGAAGCATGCAGGTACAGCAGGCAGTAAAGAAAGCCAATGGAATGTTGGCCTTCATAACAAGAGGAGTTGAGTATAGGAGCAAAGAGGTCCTTCTACAGTTGTACAGGACCCTGGTGAGACCGCACCTGGATACTGTGTGCAGTTTTGGTCTCCAAATTTGAGGAAGGATATTCTTGCTATTGAGGGCGTGCAGCGTAGGTTTACTAGGTTAATTCCCGGAATGGCGGGACTGTCGTATGTTGAAAGACTGGAGTGACTAGGCTTGTCTACACTGGAATTTAGAAGGATGAGAGGGTATCTTATTGAAACATATAAGATTATTAAGGGGTTGGACAAGTTAGAGGCAGGAAACATGTTCCCAATGTTGGGGGAGTCCAGAACCAGGGCCCACAGTTTAAGAATAAGGGGTAGGCTATTTAGAACAGAGATGTGGAAAAACTTTTTCAGTCAGAGAGTTGTGAATCTGTGGAATTCTCTGCCTCAGAAGGCAGTGGAGGCCAATTCTCTGAAAGCTTTCAAGAGAGAGCTAGGTAGAGCTCTTAAGGATAGCGGAGTCAGGGGGTATCGGGAGAAGGCAGGAACGGGGTACTGATTGAGAATGATCAGCCATGATCACATTGAATGGCGGTGCTGGCTCGAAGGGCCGAATGGCCTCCTCCTGCACCTATTGTCTATTGTCACCGCACCAAGCCAGTCACCACCAAGTACAGGGTTAGAAACATAGAAACATAGAAAATAGGTGCAGGAGTAGGCCATTCGGCCCTTCGAGCCTGCACCGCCATTCAATATGATCATGGCTGATCATCCAGCTCAGTAACCTGTACCTGCCTTCTCTCCATACCCCCTGATCCCTTTAGCCACAAGGGCCACATCTAACTCCCTCTTAAATATAGCCAATGAACTGGCCTCAACTACCTTCTGTGGCAAAGAATTCCACAGACTCACCACTCTCTGTGTGAAGAAATGTTTTCTCATCTCGGTCCTAAAAGACTTCCCCCTTATCCTTAAGCTGTGACCCCTGGTTCTGGACTTCCCCAACATCCGGAACAATCTTCCCGCATCTAGCCTCTCCAACCCCTTAAGAATTTTATATGTTTCAATAAGATCCCCCCCTCAGTCTTCTAAATTTCAGTGAGTATAAGCTCAGTCTATCCAGTCTTTCTTCATATGAAAGTCCTGCCATCCCAGGGATCAATCTGGTGAACCTTCTCTGTACTCCCTCTAAGGCTAGAATGTCTTTCCTCAGATAAGGAGACCAAAACTGTACACAATACTCCAGGTGCGGTCTCACCAAGGCCCTGTACAACTGCAGCAGAACCTCCCTGCTCCTATACTCAAATCCTCTTGCTATGAATGCTAACATACCATTCGCTTTCTTCACTGCCTGCTGCACCTGCACGCTTGCTTTCAATGACTGGTGCACCATGACACCCAGGTCACGTTGCATCTGCCCTTTTCCTAATTGGCCACTAATGGGTTCACATTTACAGTAACACCACGGTCATTCAGAACCATCAGGACTTTGTTGGTGCTGGACTTCCAGAATTTCTGGACTATTGGATGTTACTTCTAATAATCCAGGACACCTTTGTTTCCGTTTTTATATGTTACACGGTAATATATGAAAATTTCCAGTGAAGCAAGCAAGTACTAGCGAAACGGACCCCTGCTTAGAGGACCCCTGTGTACAGGACCCATGTGTACAGGACCCCTGTGTACGGGACCCCTGTGTACGGGACCCCTGTGTACGGGACCCCTGTGTACGGGACCCCTGCATAGAGGACCCCTGTGTAGAGGACCCCTGTGTACGGGACCCCTGTGTACGGGACCCCTGTGTAGAGGACCCCTGTGTACGGGACCTCTGTGTACAGGACCCCTGTGTAGAGGACCCCTGTGTAGAGGACCCCTGTGTACGGGACCCCTAAGTACGGGACCCCTGCGTACGGGACCCCCAACCCCTGTTCCAGCTGTACACAACCCACAATGAGACGATCATGACTTCAAAATGTGTGTGTGTATCCATCCATCCATCGTTCCTTCCCTCCATAACTGGCAAGGCATATAATTCCCGCACACCCTGATTCAACAAGTCAATTAATTAATCCCTAACACCAGTGAACCCAAAGTTTCATTCCACAAAATCTTTCTCCTGTGAAATAAAAAAGTCTACAATTTTCCGCCCAGATGTAATGTCAACCTCAATATGTACTTTGGGCAAGTAACAACATCGATACATGAAGCTGAAAAACAAGTGCATGTAGAAATCTGAGGTGGTTTCCAATACGAAACATCACCTTTAGTTTAGTTTAGTTTAGAGGTACAGCATGGAACAGGCCCTTCAGCCCACCGAGTCTAGCAATCCCCATACACTAGTTCGATCCTACACACTAGCGGCAATTTACAAAAGCCAATTAACCTACAAACCTTTGGAGTGTGGGAGGAAACTGGAACACCCGGAGAAAACCCACATGGTTACAGGAAGACCATACAAACTCTACACAGACAGCACCCGTAGTCAGGATCGATCGATCCCAGGTCTCTAGCGCTGTAAGGCAGCAACTCCACTCAGCGCCACTATGCCGCCCTAAACCTCCAGAGAACATGCCTAATCTGTTCAATTATTCCTGCACTTCGTGTTTTTTTTGTTAAATCAGCATCTGCAGTCCTTTGACATAGATAGGGGAGAGAGTTAGAACCTTTTTCCCTAGGGTGGAAGTGTCAAAAAGTAGGGGGCATAGGATTGAGGTGAGAGAGGCGATGGAGATGGGTGGAACAGGTTTGTTTACAGAGGGTGAGGAGTGCATAGAACATGTTGCTGGGGGTGGTGGTGAAGCAGATATGATCATGTCATTTATGGAACGTTTTAGGACAGATACATGGATATGGAGAGATATGGGTTATGTCTGGTCACATATGGTGGAAGGGCTTGTTCTTGTTCTATTGCATATCTAATAGCTTGCGATTTCACATTTCTTGTTGACGTTCTCTGGCTTCTGAAAATCTATTCATTTATGCAAACTTTGCTTCTGCTTGCTAAAACCTTCCATATTTGTACAAAAAGATCAAGTAATGTTACAGCTGAAGAATACAAACTAATATTGTTACAGCTGTTGGCTATGCTAAATCTCACCGTGGTTAGTTTTATATAAGCTGTATGTGGGGTGATAGTGAAAGGAAGCAAAATTATATGACTCAACCTTCCACTATCTTTTTTTTTTACAAGCCAGCACTTGCAGTTCCTGATTTCCACACGTGCTTTCCACTGCGGCGCTGTGTGAGGGTTGGAATACCCTGTGTGTTTAGGCATGGTATAGAGTGGATGCAGAGAGGGTGTTTCCACTCATGGGAGAGTCTAGGACAAAGAGGTCATAACCTCAGAATAAAAGGACTAAAGAATTAAAGGACTAAAGAATGAAAGAATTAAAGATTTTTAGGAAGGAGATAAGGAGCAATTTCTTTAGTTAGAGGGTGGTGAATCCGTGGAATTCATTGCCACAGAAGGCTGTGGAAACCTTCTAAGGCAGAGATAGATAGATAGATTCTTGATTAGTATGGGTGTTAAGGGTTATGGGGAGAAGGCAGGAGAATGGGGTTAGGAGGGAGAGATAGATCAGCCATGATTGAATGGTGGAATAGACTTGATGGGCCGAATGGCCTAATTCTGCTCCTATCACTTATGAACATGACCAGACTGGCGAATGGAGTACAGCCATGATGGACGTGGAGCCTGGGGTTCGATGGCCTCCTCGGTCTCTATATCCCTGTGTAAACAATGCACTCAGTACATTGCCCATCCTGCATCTCGTGAGGCAGGACAAAAACACATTGAAAGATGCAATTCAAATTGAATTGTTGGTTGAAATCAAGCACAAGGTTACTGGGAAATATTAGCCCTTCCTCCCAGGCTTCTTTCCATTGTGCTGCCAAGCCCCAACTGATGGGGTCAGCTGAAAAACCCAACTGGAAATGATTCCAGGAATGAATGAGTTAGCACATGATGAGCGTTTGACAGCACTGGGCCTGTACTCACTGGAGTTTAGAAGGTTGAGAGTGGACCTCATTGAAACTTACAGAATAATGAAAGGCATTGATGGAGTGGATGTGGAAAGGATGTTTCCACGGGTAGGAGAGTCTAGGACCAGAGGCCTTAGCCTCAGAATTAAAGAGAGCTCTTTTAGAAATGTGAGGAGGAACTTCTTTAGTCAGAAGATAGTTAATCTGTGGAACTCATTGCCACGGAGGACTGTGGAGGCCAAGTCAGTGGATATTTTTAAGGCAGAGATAGACAAATTCTTCATTAGTACGGGTGTCAAGGGTTATGGAGAAAAGGCAGGAAAAAGGGATTAGGAGGCAGAGATTAGCCATGATTGTATGGCGGAATGGACTCGATGGGCCAAATGGCCTAATTCTATTCCTATATAAAAGGACTAGACAAGCTAGATACAGGAAAAATGTTCCCAATGTTGGGGGAGTCCAGAACCAGGGGACAACAGTCTAAGAGTAAAGGGGAGGCCATTGAAAACTGAGGTGAGAAAAAAAAAAATCACCCAGAGAGTTGTGAATTTGTGGAATTCTCTGCCACAGAGGGCAGTGGAGGCCAATTCACTGGATGAATTTAAAAGAGAGTTAGATAGAGCTCTAGGGGCTAGTGGAATCAAGGGATATGGGGAGAAGGCAGGCACAGGTTACTGATTGTAGATGATCAGCCATGATCACAATGAATTGGCTCGATGGGCCAAATGGCCTCCTCCTGCACCTATTTTCTATGTTTCTATGAACTGCTGCAAACGTATACAGACTGTGTTAAAAGGCAGGAGGGCTGTCAGAGAGCTTGCTGGTGAGGGGGTGGGGAACAATGGGGGACCCAGTGTTGGTGGAGGAATAGCAGCTAAAAACAAAGGGGGTAGACACAAAATGCTGGAGTAACTCAGCAGGTCAGGCAGCATCTCTGGAGAAAAGGAATGGGTGACGTTTTGGGTCGAGACCCTTCTTCAGATGTGGGGGGCGGGTCTACTGGCACGTGCGGCAGCAGGTATAGATAGGACTGTTCGGTGAACTACAGTAACTCTGTCAGTGGCAAACGTAGCGACATCTGTGTACTGCCTAGCTGAGGTCACTGCCTAGCCTAGTGTACTGCCTAGCGACATCTGTGTACTGCCGAGCTGAGTGAGGTCACTGCCTAGCCTAGTGTACTGCCTAGCGACATCTGTGTACTACCTAGCTGAGGTCTGCTGCATGATTTTACCAGGTTGTGTGTAAAACAAAGCATTTCACTGTACCCAGGGGTACATGTGACAATAAAGTAACATTGAATTGAATCATTGAAGTTCTGATCACTCTCCCCTCATGTTCTTTCTGTAACTATGAGCATGTTGGATGCCATTCATAACAAAGTTCAAACTAACTATGAGAGCTACCACTGCATTAGTGATGCTAAATTTATCCTTAAAATTGCTTTTTCCATTGTGAATAAATGTAAAATAATCCAAACATAGCATGCTATGGTTTCAGTAGAGATAAACAAATATATTACACTTACACTTGCCAAATTTCCGATCCAGTAATGTTATGTTCTGAAACTAGAGCTACTGATCAAACCATGGCAATGTGTAACATTGTGTAAATTGCTTTGCCAATTGTCACAATGCTGCTCTTACTACCGACTGTAATGTGGCCTCATAGTATGATGTTCACTTGATCCACATGAAGAGGTTCACTTGCACCTCCCCCAACCTCATCTACTGTATCTGCTGTTCTAGGTGTGGTCACCTACATATCGGTGAGACTGAGCGCAGACTGGGCCATCGTTTTGCTGAACACCTCCGCTCAGTCCACCTAGGCCTATGCAAACTCCCGGTTGCTAAACACTTTAACTCCCCCTCCCATTCCCACACTGACCTTTCTGGCCTGGGCCTCCTCCACTGTCAGAGTGAGGTCCAACCAAATTGGAGGAACACCTCATATCTTGTGTGGGCAGCTTACACCCCAGCGGTATGAATATTAACTTCTCCAACTTCAAGTAACCCTTGCATTCCCTCTCTCTCAGTCTCTCTCCCATCCTAGTTCTCTGACTAGATTCACTGTCCTCCCGATTAAATTTTA
Organism: Rhinoraja longicauda; assembly: GCF_053455715.1. Taxonomy (NCBI): domain Eukaryota; kingdom Metazoa; phylum Chordata; class Chondrichthyes; order Rajiformes; family Arhynchobatidae; genus Rhinoraja; species Rhinoraja longicauda. The sequence goes on along the minus strand of NC_135983.1, from coordinate 1,684,995 downwards.
CTGATTGTGTGCCTCGTTGTCACCTTCCCCAAAGCTAACAATGAACCATTCTACATTTCCTTGACCATTTGCTTTGATCTGTTTTCACACCATAAACTTCCATATCTCTATGTCTCCCTCTCTCCTGACTCTCAGCCTGAAGAAGGGTCTCGACTTGAAACATCACCCATTCCTTCTCTCCAGAGATGCTGCCTGTCCCGCTGAGTTACTCTAGCATTTTGTGTCTATTTTACTAGTATGGAATTGTGAAGTCCTTCTCTTGCCATCAGCATCTTGTACAAATGAGAAAAATCAACACAGTTAAGGGGAAATAAGGAGTGGTTATAATATAAAACACGGAAAGGCAGAGGCAACTTGGAAGAAAATTTAAACAGTGCAGAGGGGAAAAAAAGAGTATTCCAATTAGGAAGAGGGTGGTTAGCAGCAGTGCTGGGGCATTGAAACCCGCTAACTATCATTACATAAACATCAGGCAGAGTAAGATGTACTGGTGTCAGTGTTTACAGTGGGAGGCAATGTGGCACTGCAGACACGTCAAGGAAACCAATGGTGAATCAAGGTTAAGTTTGGTTTATTGTAACGTGTTCCGACGAATAGCGAAAAGCTTTTGTTGCCTGCTATCTAGTCAGCGGAAAAACAATACATGATTACAATCGAGCAATTTACAGTGTATAGATACTGGATAAGGGAATAACTTTTAGTGCAAGGTAAAGTCAGCAAAGTCCGATCAAGGATAGTCCGAGGGCCACCAATGAGGTAGACTGTTGTTCAGGTGGAAGAATCACCAAAATAAATGTATGGGGAAAAAGCAAAGAATAACGGTGCTGGTGAATACCAAATCACTGGAATACGGTGTTTTCTATCCCAGATTTGAATAGAGTAACTAGAGAGCAGTCCTGAGCTACTCTACCTCCTTGGAGACCCTCAGACTTTCTTTGATCAGACTTTATCTTGCACTAGATGTTATTCACGTTATTCTCTTTATCATGTTTCTACATGCTCTGGATGGTTCAATTATAATCATGTATTGTCTTTCTGCTGACTGGTGAGCACGAAATAAAAGCTTTTCACTGTATCTTGGTACATGTAACAATAAACTAAACTAAACAGTTTTTATGGGCTTTGACGAAGGCATTTCACAAAGTCCCTCAAAGATATTATTAGCTAAAGTTGAAGCTCCTAAAACTGAATGAAAGTTATTGATCTGGTTCACAGGAATAACAGGCAGAAAATAAAGATAAAGGGCAGATATACAAATAAGGGTTTAGTTTAGTTAAGTTTAGAGAAACAGCGCGGAAACAGGCCCTTCGGCCCATCGAGTCCGCACCTGACCAGCGATCCCCACACATTAACACTATCCTAAACAATAGGGTCAATTTTACATTTATACCAAGCCAATTTACCAATAAATCTGTACTTCTTCGGAGTGTGGGAGGAAACCAAAGGTCTTGGAGAAAACCCACACGGTCACGGGGAGAACGTACAAACTCTGTACAGACAGCACCAGTAGTCAGGATGGACCCCGGGTCTGTGGCGTTGTAAGGCAGCAACTCTACCACTGGCCATAATTGTTCACCTATTGTAGAGACAGCTTGAATAAAGGACAGAATTTTACCCTGTTTTGCTGGTGATACAAGGATAAGCGGCACTGTAAACACATAGGCATTTCATTGCAGGAGGCATTAATTGATGAAGGACTTGCCAAAACTATAACAAATGGATTTAAAATCACTGGTTATTTTTTTTGAATATAAAAATGATTAAAGATTTCCATTGCTTCTCATGATTCAGTATATAAGTGCCTCCTTTATGTGAACCGGGGGGGGGGGGGGGGGAATCACGCTTAGAAGATAAGAGTGGATCCCTAAGCTTGCCATACAACTCTAATCTGATGCTCAAATAGCCATACATAATAATAATAATATGATTCAAATGCCCTGGGATAATAAGTGAAGATAACTGCAAAGTGCATACATTACTGAATAACTAATTGAAAAGTCAGGAGCAATGACGTGACCCATCTTGCCACTGTGGCAAATAGAGAATTTATAATCCATTAATTCAATAAATTCCAGAGTTGAAAGTGATCATCTGAAATTATTGGATTGTGGAAAATGTAATCTGGTTCGATTGATAACGTTCATGGAAGCAAACGTGTTGCCCTTGGTTTTGTGTGAATACAGATCAGAGCAATATACGTTCTTCTTTGCTGTCTTCACAAAAGTTATCTAACCACCACATTCTCAATGGCAATATGCTCAAGAAAGCAACTTTGAGCACTGGACCTTAGAAATAACCTATCAGCCTCTGAGGAAGTAAAGCATAGATTTATCAGAAAGATATCTGGTACGATGAGACAATTCACAAACTCTGGAAGGGCAAAGCAAAGGGTCATTTGATTGAAGTGTCCAAGACATTAATAGATCTGATGACTTTGAGAGACAGAAGAGTGGACAAGGATTAGAGTATAAAAATTATAGCTAAACCTTTCTGGATTAAAGTCAGAAAGCTGGAGACACAAGAGACTGCAGATGCTGGAATCTTAATCAAAAGCATCGTTGGACGAACTCAGCAGGTCAGGCAGCATCTGTGGAGGGAATGGACGATGTTTTGGGTCAGGACCCTTCTTCAGTCTCATCTCCCTCCACAGATCTTGCCTGACCCGTTGAGCTCCTCCAGCACTTAATTATTTTGTCAGGCAGCACCCACTTTACATAAATGCTAGAAGTTTGGAATATCATGAATGGCAACAAAGCTAAGAATTAATGTTTTACTCGGAGTCCAATGAGGCAAAGGACTTTGAGTGAGATGAGCACATTGATTAAAGCTCCAGAGCGAGCAAGTATGACTATGACTCAAAAGCCCTGATCTTAACAATGAGCGGAGAGTCTTGAAATACTGATCTACCGCTATTCTTATGTATTCTCTTTCATTAAATACCAATAATTTTAAAATGGCACATTAAACATATGTGGAAAGGCCAACTTTAAATAATCATGACATGAAGTGTAACCATTGTACCCACATATCTTTCTCAGCAAGAAGGGTATGTGAACATTTGGGTGCAGGTTTTGTTGCTGAAGTTGAGGAAGGATGCCATTGCCTAATTGGGCTGCAACAAAAAGGCAGGTGGTGCAGCGGTAGAGTTGCTGCCTTACAGCGCCAGAGACCCGGGTTCCATCCAGACTACAGGTGCTGTCTGTACGTAGTTTGTACGTTCTCCCCATGACCGCGTGTGTTTTCTCCAAGGACATACAGGTTTGTAGGTTAATTGGCTTGGTATAAATGTAAAATAATTGTCTCTAGTCAGTGTGTGGGAGAGTACAATGGACAACTCTCTACTTCTATCCCTACGATAGTGAGTGGGGATAGTACAGGGATCATTAGTTGGCGCAGACTCGGCCGACCTGTTCTGTGCTGTATCTGTAAACTAAAAGTTACTGGAATAGGCAGTCCTATTCAGAGATTGGGTAGAGCAGCTCCATACTTATTGCAGTGTGATCAAACGAGAGGTTACCCGCCTGAAGCATACAGGTTCATTGGCTTGGTAAAATGTAAAAATTGTCTTTAGTGTGTGTAGGATAGTGTTAATGTGCGGGGATCGCTGGTCGGCGCGGACCCGGTAGGCCAAAAGGGCCTGTTTCCGTGCTGTACCTCTAAACTAAACATGTTATAAAACAGCATAGACAGACATAAAATCTAGAGTAACTCAGCGAAACAGGAAGCATCTCTGGATGGACTGGGTGACGTTTTGGGTCGAGACCAAAGATAGAGGAGAAGGATAGACCACTCAACCCTTAAAACCATTGTAGGTCATGGGTAAATTTCAGCGCCATTTTAGTAAGCAGATTCTGTGTGTTAGACTGGGCAATGTTCACAACTCTGCAATTTCTTCGTATATAAAATGTTTGCAAACAATTATTTTTGTTCAACTTCTTGGATAAGTTGACAGTTGACATTTATAACTATTTCTTGAAGAGTTGCCTGCTTCGTGATCTTTAAACTTTGGATGTTACTGATTGAATATTTGCACTAGAGATCCACCCTTTATCTGGCCAATTGGTCATTTTCAATGAACTGTTCTTCTTTGCTTTCTCTGTTAATTTTAATTTCACCTCCATGAGCTGTATCTCTTTTTGTTGTATTTTCAAAAGTCATGGAAGCAGAGATTAGGCATTTGCAAACAGTAGAACTCTACTCAGGGGTGCAGTGCTGCCGTAGCTCACCGGCACGCCGTTCCGGCATCTCTGTAAAAAAACTCAAATAAACAGCGGGCAACTTTAACTAGTGGAGAATTTAACAGCAGCTGCTCCGGCACCAGTGACAGCTCCGGCACCAGTGACAGCTCCGGCACCAGTGACAGCTCCGGCACCAGTGACAGCTCCGGCACCAGTGACAGCTCCGGCACCAGTGACAGCTCCGGCACCAGTGACAGCTCCGGCACCAGTGACAGCTCCGGCACCAGTGACAGCTCCGGCACCAGTGACAGCTCCGGCACCAGTGACAGCTCCGGCACCAGTGACAGCTCCGGCACCAGTGACAGCTCCGGCACCAGTGACAGCTCCGGCACCAGTGACAGCTCCGGCACCAGTGACAGCTCCGGCACCAGTGACAGCTCCGGCACCAGTGACAGCTCCGGCACCAGTGACAGCTCCGGCACCAGTGACAGCTCCGGCACCAGTGACAGCTCCGGCACCAGTGACAGCTCCGGCACCAGTGACAGCTCCGGCACCAGTGACAGCTCCGGCACCAGTGACAGCTCCGGCACCAGTGACAGCTCCGGCACCAGTGACAGCTCCGGCACCAGTGACAGCTCCGGCACCTAAAACATTTGCACTGCAACACTGATTGACTCTACTGTATCTACAATATAATTGAAAAGACTTTTAACTTTATACTTAGAGCCAAGAAAATTTGAATTGGTGAATTGATTAGTTAAAAACCCTTGACAGCCACTAAAATGACCAATGCTGCCTGACGTGGTACAGAAGCATGAATCCAATTCAAATAGACACAGTGGTGGGGTAAATCACCGGGTCAGGCAGCATCTCTAGAGAAAAAGGATGGGTGATGTTTCAGGTTGGGACCCTTCTTCAGACAAGGGGCAGGGGAGGTGAAGAGCTGGTATAAATCAGGACCTGATCTTTTCATTGGTTAGCTGACATGCGAAACAGTGCAACCCTGTATATCTCGCACACAAAATGATGTAAATCTTACCATGAATGACAGAAATAAAAAGTGTTATCCTTGTTTATGAAGTTCATTTTTGAATGATGTAAAATTGAAGGGGGTTGGTGCAATATACTGCTAACCCACAAATGTGTCGTTATGAGATATTCACATTTGAAAAATCCATAAATCACAAAAAAAACTAAGGTGCCTATGTTATTTGACCAACTTATCGGTTGAATTTAAATATGAAATTTTTACAGGTTGTTGGGTAGTGGGTAAGGACCGTGTTAATGCATGTAACTCATTTTTCACAAAAGGGAGGGTTAGCACTATATTGCACTGATCCCCTCAATGAAATCTTAAATTCAAAACTAAACTATGGTAATGTACGTTATTCATGTCTAAAGCTAGCACTTCTGTATCAGTGTGGGTATGTATGCATTACATTTTATTACACTAATATAGAATGAAAATAATGAAAAAATATCTTGACATGTGTTCATAGTTATTTTATTCACAATATTAGGATTTCTGGAAATAAGTTTGATGTCACTGACTGCGAATGTGTATGGGTGGGCACTAATAAAATGTATTTGAGGGAACAGTGATCATGATAGGGAGAACCATGTGCTGAGAGGTGTGTGCATGACTGATTTTATATATATATATATATATATATATAGAGAGAGAGATTGAACAAGGTTGCTAAACAAATAATTAGAGGAAATCATCAAGAAACTATGCATATACATAAATCATAAAGGTTGAATCGCCTTTATGGTTTATGTACATCATGTGAAAAATAAGATGAAGAAATAGAGCGTTACTTTAAATCAAAGTTACTTCTGATCCATGAGAAGGAACTTTGAGATCTATTTATCTCTATCTTGCTTCTCACACACAAACGCACCCGCACACACAAACGCACATTCATATATATATACATATATAATAAGTTAAATTTGTGCAGAGTGTATGTTTGAGCAATACAAGGGAAAGTGCACAAAAGAGGGGGTTGGAGAGGAAGGATGGGGGGGAAATGGGCAGAAACAGTAAGAAATAATAAAATCAGAAAAATTAAGCAGGGGGAAAACATTAAAAAATAAAAAATAACAAAAAAATGTGGATTGATAGATGAGATATTTTCTGCATTTTAATGGTATTATCACACAATTTAAAATAATATAATAGATGTAATTATAGGGATAAAATGAAGAAGTGCTTTATGGTAGAAGACCAAGTGTGACCCTAGTGAATGGTACAATAAGCTACAGGAGGCAATGGGTTTTATATACCACCTCTTTTGTAATTATCAATGATTCATAGAAACATAGAAAATAGGTGCAGGAGGAGGCTATTCGGCCCTTCGAGCCAGCACCTCCATTCATTGTGATCATGGCTGATCATCCACAATCAGTGACCCATGCCTGCCTTCTCCCCATATCCCTTGATTCCACTAGTCCCTAGAGCTCTATCTAACTCTCTCTTAAATTCACCCAGTGATTTGGCCTCCACTGCCCTCTGTGGCAGAGAATTCCACAAATTCACAACTCTCTCGGTGAAAAAGTTCCTTCTCACCTCAGTTCTAAATGGCCTCCCCTTTATTCTTAGACTGTGGCCTCTGGTTCTGGACTCCCCCAACATTGGGAACATTTTTCCTGCATCTAGTTTGTCCAGTCCTTTTATAATTTTATATGTCTCTATGAGATCCCCTCTCATCCTTCTAAACTCCAGCGAATACAAGCCCAGTCTTTTCAATCTTTCCTCATATGACAGTCCCGCCATCCCAGGGATCAATCTCGTGAACCCACGCTGCACTGCAGGGTATTCATTTTCACAATTCTTTAGCGATTCCTTTGTGTGACATAGAACAGTACAGCACGAGAACAGGCCCTCCGGCCCACAATGTCTGTGCCAAACATGATGCCAAGACAATCACTCATCTACCTGCACATAACCCACATGCCTCCACTCCCTGCATATCCATGTGCCTGTACAAAAGTTCCAGGCCCTCACTACCCTCTTTTTAAATTCTTGTCCTGCACATCTCCTGTAAATTTTGCCTCTCACACCTTAAAGCTATGCCCTCTAATATTTGATTTTTCTATCCTAGGGGGAAAAAAAATCAGATTGTTTACCTTATTTGTGTCTTATAATTTTACATATTTCAATATCAGGTCTTCCCACAACCTCCAGCGTTCCAGCAAAAAAATCCAAGTCTGTCTAACCTTTCCCTGTAGCTAATTGGATTACATTCCAATAAATTAAAATACAAAGACATAAATGGACGTAGCGGTGGAGCTACTGCCTCACAGCGCTACGGACACGGGCTCGATCCTGACTACAGGTGCTTGTCCGTACAGAGTACATATGTTCTCCCTCTGACCTGCGTGGGTTTTCTCCGAGATCTTCGGTTTCCTCCCCCACTCCAAAGACGTACAGGTTTGTACGTTAATCGGCTTGATGTAAATGTAAACTTGTCCCTAGTATGTGTAGGATAGTGTAACTGTGTGGGGATCATTGGTCGGCGTGGACTCCGTGGGCCAAATAACCCGTTTTCATGCTGTATCTTTTAATCAATTTCAAGCAATTAACAGAGCAATGAAATTTTCATTAAAAATATGGGTAGGTATCTCTACCTGCCCTTCAATTTTAAGATTATCTTAACTTTTTGCAATAAATGGAAATGTATTTTTCATATTAATTCCCAAATGACTTTCACACCATTTCTCTTAAGTCAAGCCATTTAACAGAAATAGTCTTTATAAAGCAGTAATTGGAGACGGTCGGTAAAATCAGATATACAGCAGACACTCCTCATTGACAAAGGGACACACTCAACTGACAGAAGGCAACTTCAGCCTCCGCCATGGACAATCCAAGAGACAAAGACCTCTTGCATATATTTCATACACAAAACAAAAGGAATCGCCAAACAATATTTCATACTCAAAACAACAGGAACACAGGGAACACTACTGTAAAATAAATTATTACATGCACCACTGAAAATTTGCAACACTCACACAATCGTGAAATTCAATCATCTTAATTTTGCATCTCCAAAGTTGAAAATATATATTTACAGATACCAATGCTCTATTAATAAAAATCACAATAGATGATGCAGTAGACCATTCAGAGATTTTTGTTTTTAAATAAAATGATTGTTCTGTGGTAATAGACAATAGGTACAGGAGTAGGGCATTCGGCCCTTCGAGCCAGCACCACCATTCAATGTGATCATGGCTGATCATTCTCAATCAGTACCACGTTCCTGCCTTCTCCCCATACTCCCTGACTCCGCTATCCTTAAGAGCTCTATCTAGCTCTCTCTTGAATGCATTCAGAGAATTGGCCTCCACTGCCTTCTGAGGCAGTGAATTCCACAGATTTACAACTCTCTGACTGAAAAAGTTTTTCCTCATCTCCGTTCTAAATGGCCTACCCCTTATTCTTAAACTGTGGTACTTGTAAAAACATCAGTGCGAAAGTTTCCAAATGCATAAGACAAGGCAATAAAAATACACACTAATTTCTGCAGCTTTTCAACTTTTGCCCCATTAACTTGCAGTATCTACAATGCATTTGATAAACATGGCGTCATTTTTCAGGTAGGCCTGCTTGGGAGCGTCGAGTTTGGACAATGGCAAAAACATAGGGCATCCACTGGCGATATTCATCTCGCTGACTGGCCGTTGAAATGAGGACGAGTTAACATCTGGACGAAATGCATCAATTAAATGTTCTCGACTGTTCTGGTCCAAGAGCATGAACGTAACCTTGGAAAAGTGCAGTTAAAACATTCCAAGATTAATACATTAAACTAATTAATCGGCAGCAACAAACCCAGCAGGTCCCAGTGTTATAGGATTCAACACTAAACTTGGAGGTGGAATAAGATTTAGAGGCCATTTAGTTTTGTGAAAGAGATTTTTCACAGTTAAATATGGAACATTAATGTACCTTCTGCATCAATATTAATGTACAACATCCAGGATATTCTACTCATCAGAGTCATTACATTACAGGCGCAGAACAGGAAATATTATTTTGATTGGATTTTGAACGAATGTTTCATTATCGCATGCAGTAGAGCAAGGATGAATCTTTAAAGTTAGACACAAAAAGCTGGAGTAACTCAGCAGGTCAGGCAGCATCTCTGGAAAAAAGGAATAGGTGACGTTTCGGGTCTCGACCCTTCTTCAGAATGAGGGTCAGGGGAGAGGGAAACTAGAGGTATGAAAAGTAATCAAGGAAACGGTCATTGTTGGCTGGGGAAGAGATGATAATGAAGGGATATATGGATATGAACAGTGCAACTGGCAGGACCACAACAGTAGGGGAGGGGTGGAGAGAGAGGTAATGCAGTGGTTACTTGAAATTAGAGAAATCAAAATTCATACCACGGGGTTGTAAGCTGCCCAAACAAAATATGAGGTGCAGTTCCTCTAATTTGCATGTGGTCTCATTCTGACAGTGGAGGAGGCCCAGGACAGAAAGGTCCGTGTGGGAATGGGAAGGGGAGTTTGGCAACTGGGAGATCAGGTAGATCCAGGCGGACTGAGCAAAAGCATTCAGCGAAACAATCGCCCAGTCTACGTTTGGTCTTGCCGATATATAAAAGTCCACATCTTGATTTCTCTAGACTGGATAGACTCGGCTTGTACTCGCTGGAATTTAGAAGATTGAGGGGGGATCTTATAGAAACTTACAAAATGTTTAAGGGGTTGGACAAGCTAGATGCAGGAAGATTGTTCCCGATGTTGGGGAAGTCCAGAACAAGGGGTCACAGTTTAAGGATAAGGGGGAAGTCTTTTAGGACCGAGATGAGAAAGTTTTTTTTCACACAGAGAGTGGTGAATCTGTGGAATTCTCTGCCACATAAGGTAGTTGAGGCCAGTTCATTGGCTATATTTAAGAGGGAGTTAGATGTGGCCCTTGTAGCTAAATGGATCAGGGGGTATGGAGAGAAGGCAGGTACAGGATACCGAGTTGGATGATCAGCCATGATCATATTGAATGGTGGTGCAGGCTCGAAGGGCCGAATGGCCTACTATTTTCTATGTTTCTATGTTTCTATGGATAACAGACACACTAGATGAGGTTGGAGGAGGTGTAAGTGAACCTCTGCCTAAGCTGATAGGACTGTCGGGGTCACGGCTAAAGCATCCATTCTGAGTACTCATCATCTTACACTAATGGTGTGTTGAAGTATTACACAAGTTGCCAATGTACATGAGGCTCTCATCCTCTCCTTGTAAAATAAACATCGGGAGACTAGAACATATCCAAGGACATCCAATGTCACATTGATGGCGCTCGAGGCGTGGCGACTCTTGTGTGCTGACTCAGTGTGGTCCACTGCCTTACACTCTTGTACCTAGTATGACTGTGCCTAACGTATAGTAGCATTGCAAAAAAAATAATTTCACTGTACTTGGGTACACGTGACAATAAAGTGAACCATTACTGCACCTTGTTTCACTGTTCCTTCCATAATTAGGATCAGTGGCACAGAACTTTTCTTAATCCATTTTAAGTTTCTTGTCTGCAGCATTTTCACTGAAATTAATAAATCATTCTGGGAAGTCTTAAGTGTGAGCAAGAGTGATGGTTCACTGTTATTTGAAAACCTATAGTTGTTCCAAATACTGGCTGGCCTAACTTTGAGGATACCATGGGATAAAAATGAACATGAAAGCAAGTTCAGGCACTAATTTTAATAAGGCCAGGACTCATTAAGGAACCTAATCACTGTCGATCAGTTCCTTTGAAGACAACCTCTTTGATTAATCATATCTGATTTGGGAATAGGTTGATCAATAGTCTGAAGAAGTCTCTTGACCTGAAACGTCACCTTGTCAAATTCTCTAAAGATGCTGTCTGACGCTGCTGAGTTACTCCAGCTTTTTGTATCTATCTTTGGTTTAACCAGCGTCTCCAGATCTTTCCTACACAATAGCAAGTAAATGTGGACTGCAACAGTAACCTTCCCTGCAAGTGCCTCATTAAACAGGTCCTCTCCAAAGCAATCACGATTAGGTCAGTGTATCATTTATAGATGCAGCATGGACCGGAGAGGAGGAAGTTGTTGAGAGAGGGTTGGTAAGCAGACCTGATGCGGGATGAAGTGCAGTGTCTTGATAGTGGAGTGGCCCGTTAAAGGCCCTGCAGCAGCCTGGGGCTCGGCTGGACCGGGCACCGGCCCAAGAGGCCGAGCGCATGGATTGGATGTGGGCATCAGGGTCACGGAGCAGTGGAGCAGTGGAGGACACCAGCAGCCACGCATGGCCGGGCCAACAGGCCTTCATGGTCACGTTACATAACAACTGGGACTTGAAAACGGCGCCAAATCTGGCGACTCTCTATAGAGTCTCAGTATTCTACAGCTTGTATCTGAGACTATATCCAGGTGTTTATGTACAGTGATACTTTGTACTGAACTATGTACAAAAATGAATTTCATTGTACCTCAGTACACATGACAAATAAAGTACAATTGAGCAATGGTCTGTGGTAATCTCTTCAGGAAAACATTAAGTAACTAAATAACTTACCAACGGAACAGAAATTAATTACCCAACTTTCTGCTGCTAAACATTTTCAGAATTCTACTTAATAAAATTTTAGATTGGATTGTGAATTTGTGCAATTCTCTGCCACAGAGGGCAGTGGAGGTCAAATCACTGGATGGATTTAAGAGAGAGTTAGATAGAGCTCTGTTGGCTAGTGGAATCAAGGGATATAGGGAGAGGTTGGGCACAGGTTACTGATTGTGGATGATCAGCCATGATCACAATGAATGGCGATGCTGGCTCGAAGGGCCGAATGGCCTGCACCTATTTTCTATGTTTCTATGAAGGGTGGGGAAATCAAGTGGTACTGAATAAAGAAACCTGACTTAGGAAATCAAGAATCTCTGCAGGCAAAAACATTAAATTCTGTGATTTCTAAGGGGCACAGGAGACTTCTAAACACTGTAGACGTTTGTGGGAATTCCCAACATACCTTCTGCTTAAATGGCCATTGAAGCAAGGCATCATATTCTCCCTTCATGACAACAAAGAACAAGGAGATGTGACCTCCCCGTCCGGCCCCGTCTCCGTTTAAATATATTCTCATGCGCACTTTGTAGCCATATCTGCTGGTGTAGAATGCTGCAAATAAAGATTCATCAACTTTAGTTTAGTTTAGAGATACAGCACGGAAACAGGCCCCTTTGGCCCACCAAGTCCGCACGGACCAGCGAGCCCCGCACACTCGCACTACCCTCCACAACGCTAGGGACATTTTTTTACATTTATACCAAGCCAATTAATTTACAAACCTGTACATCTTTGGAGTGTACAGGTCACGGGGAGAACGTACAAACTCCGTATAGGCAAACTGTGCCACTTGTTGAGAAACATGTCATGTTGCCACATGAACATTAATAAGTTTGTGCACAAGATTGATACTAATTCTCTTAACGAAAATACATGTTAATTCTATACATTGCTCTCATCTTCAGTTAGTACACAGGATAAAAATACACTCCTTTCAAAAGGATATTCAAGACTAAACTCTTATTAATAATTAATATAATCCATGGTGAGATATCAGAATAGAGAAGGCAGGGAGTAAAGACCACAAGACAGGCAGGGGAGTGAACAAACTCCTGACAATGGTGGAGATGTCAAATTCACTTCACCAAAAATCACTGACATTAAATAATATCATAATGAATGGAAAAGTAAATGTGAGTTACAAATAAGGGGCAAGGGATGACTTGTTCCTTACATTGAATGTGGTCAAAGAGACTCATTCAATAACAATGTACAAATAAAACATATCATTACAAATCCCGATTCGTGGTGCTTCAAAAGAAGAGGAGTATGTTCATTTTGATAGATCACCTTGGGAAGCTTCAGTTGGGAGTTAGCCATCTGGGTTTCATAATGTGCTCATAAGAAAACAATAACAACAAAAGCAGGAATGCAAAAAAATGGGGAGACATCAAGATGTAAAAAATGGTGGTATTGGGGTAATTGTATCATTTATAAAAATACGAAACCGCAAAGGACATGATTTTGTTTCAGCTGTCTAACATGGCAGCAAGATAAATACTGGAGTAACTCAGTGGGTCAAGCAGCATCTCTGGAGAAAAGGAATAGGTGATGTTTGGGGTCAGGACCCTTCATCAGACAGTTGCCTGCACTGCCCAATGATGTAATTCAAAAGTGTTATCATTCAAAATGTGGACAACTTGGCTCGGTCAATGGGAAACCACATGGGAGATGATGGATGCAAAGATGAGTATTAGGCACAAGTAAAAATACAGAGTATATATTACATATCGTACATAAATGAGTTTGCAGGAACGGGCGATTAGTCATTGAAATAAGGCAGCCAGTAAATAGAAATATAATTTGAAAACACAATTTGTGCAGCTCTGTAGGACTTTGCTTAAGTTGCATTTGGAGTATTGCGTGCAGTTCTGGGCGCCCCATTACAGGAAGGATGTGGAGGCTTTGGAGAGGGTGCAGAGGAGGTTTACTAGAATGATGCCTGGATTAGAGGTTTCAGCTGCAGGGAGAGGTTGGACAGACTTGGATTGTTTTCTCTCGAACGTCAGAGGTTGAGGAGAGACGATAGAAGTAGATAAAATTCTGAGAGGCATAGATAGGGTGGGCAGTCAGAATCTTTTTCCCCAGGGTGGAAATGTCTAACAGTAGAAGGCACAACTATAAAGGTTAGAAGGAGAAAATTGAGTGGAATTATGCAGGGCAAGTTGCAGAAAGTGGTGGGGGCCTGGAAAAAAACAGCAGCAATGGAGGCAGATAAAATATAGGGTTTGAGGCTTTTAGATTGGCACATGGAACTGCAGGGACTGGAGGAATATGGATCATGTACATGAAATTAGTTTAACTTGGCATCCATCATGTTCGGCACATACATTGTCGGCCAAACAATCTGTTCCCGCGCTGCAATGTTCTAACTGCAGATGATGGAACTTGAGTTAAAAAAGTGCTGGAGGAACTCAACGGGTCAGGTAGCATCTGTGGAGGGAATGGACTGACAACATTTCGGGTCAGACCCTTCTTCAGAGTAAGGCTGTGAAACAAGGGAATATGACTAAATGGTCAAAGGGGGTGATGTGAATGCTGTTTATCCTTTTGTCTCATCTGGAATAAGTTTCAGTTTTGGTTCCTATGGAACAAAATGTTGTTCAGATATTGGTAGAAATCCAAAATAATCATCACCCTAGCCAATAGAGTCAAGAGAAAAGTGATATATTCCAGAATGTTACTCCCTGAACAGTATGATAAAAGGTTTCATGGGCTTTGAGAATTTGGATAGAACACAAAAAGTGCTGGAGTAACTTAGCGTGTCAAGCAGCAACTCTGGAGAACATGGATAGGCAACATTTTGGATTGGGACCCTTCTACAGTTTGACTGTTGCAGGGCGGAGAAAGCTGAGAGGAAGGGCAGGATAAAGCCTGGCAAGTGACAGGTGGCTACAGGTGAGGGGGGAGGGCGTTGGCTGTGGGATAAGGAAAGAAGAAGAGTGAAATGTAAAGCCAGAGGCATGAATAAAGGTGGCAAAGGATGGGGTTGTGGAGGAGAGGGCAGGAGAGTGGGAGAAATGGGTGTGAATGGAGTGGGGGGAAATATAGGAAAGAGAGAGAATAAAAAAGGCAGAGAGGGAAAGAGGGGGGTTACCTATAATTGGAGACGTCAATATTCATACCATTGGGTTGTAAGTTACCCAAGCTGAATATAAGGTGCTGTTCCTCCAGTTTTCCCGAGGCCTCACTCTGGCAATAGAGAAGGCCAAGGACAAGAAAGATCAGTATGGGAATGTGAAAAGGAATTAACATGGTTAGCAACTGAGAAATCAAGTAGGACTGAATGCGAGTGTTCAAGAATTGGTTTCCTAGTCTTTGCTTGGTTTCGTCGATGTACAGGAGGCCACATTGGAAGCACCTCTAAACAGTAGATGAGGTTAGAGGAGGTGCACATGAAACTCAGTCTCAACTGGAAGGACTGTTGTGGTCCCTGAATAGGTAAGAGAGGGTGTATAGGGACAGGTGTTACATCTCCTGCAGTTGCAGGGGAAGTACCTGGTGAGGGGGTGGTTTAGGTGGGAAGGGATGAGACGTGACAAATTGGCTTGGAAAGTGTAAAAAATTGTCCTTAGTATGTGTAGGATAGTGTTAATATGCGGAGATTGCTGGTCGGCGTGGACTCGGTGGGCCGAAGGGCCTGTTTCCACGCTATATCTCCAAAACTAAAAACCGAAACTAAATCCACAACTGCAATTTTTTGGAGACTTATGGCAGAAAGTTTGTTAATTACTTGAACTTTGCGCATTATTTCTTAAAAAACAGACCATATTTTACTTAACAAGTACCTGGTGAGTAAAGACTTGTCGTCCGCCCCGAAATGGCCTCCTGCCGTTTTCTATTGACGTCAGCAATTTTCCAAATCAATATTCCATCATAAGAAATCTGCTCCAAATTGAACAGCTGCATGCGGAAGTCATTGATAACCAGATCCTTCAAAGCCAATAGGTGCTGCTGATCAGAAACCTGGAAATGGGTGGAATGTCAAATATTAAAATGTTATCTACATCAGCTTACAAAAATAAATAAAAATCAGCACAACGACCTTAAAAAAAGGATTGCTCTCTTGGGTTAGCCTTGAGTTCTATTGATCAGAGGTCAGAGTGACTTTCCGGCTCAACAAATAGGGAAAAATAGGTGCAGGTGGAGGCCATTCGGCCATTCGAGCCAGCACCACCATTCAATATGATCATAGCTGATCATCTAAAATCAGTATCCCGTTCCTGCTTTTTCCCCATATCGCTTGATTCCTTTAGCCCTAAGAGCTAAATCTAACTCTCTCTTGAAAACATCCAGTAATTGACCTCCACTGCTTTCTGTGGCAGAGAATTCCACAGATTCACAACTCTCTGGGTGAAGAAGTTTTTCCTCATCAGAGTCCTAAATGGCCTACCCCTTATTCTTAAACTGTGACTCCTGGTTCTGGACTCCCCCAACGTCAGGAACATTTTTCCTGTCCAATCCTTTAAGAATTTTGTATGTTTCTGTAAGATCCCCTCTCATCCTTCTAAATTCCAGTGAATACAAGCCCAGTCGACCTATTCTTTCATCATACATCTGTCCCGCCATCTCGGGAATGAACCTGGTGAACTTACGCTGCACACCCTCAACAGCCATAATGTCCTTCCTCAAATTAGGAGATCAAAATTGCACAGGTCTCCTAATACTCAAACAATTCCAGAAGATGTAACAAGTAGAATGGATAAGGGAGAACCAGTGGATGTGGTGTATCTGGACTTTCAAAACGCCTTTGACAAGGTCCCACACAAGAGATTAGTGTGCAAAACTAGAGCACATGGTATTGGGGGTAGGATATTGACATGGATAGAGAACTGGTTGGCAGACAGGAAGCAAAGAGTAGGAATTAGAAGAAACCTGACGAGTCAAACTGAACCACACCCACCCATATCACCCATCACCACTTTACCCAATTTCGGAGCTAACAGTTCACATTACAGTAACTGAATATATTCTGTACTAGTGTGATTCATAATATCCATCGGAACAAGATTACAGGTGTTCCTAGCTTTTACTTTTAGTTTAAAGATATAGCCTGGACACAGGCCCTTTGGCACACTGTGTCCACATCAACCATTGAGCAGCCGTTCACACACTAGTTCTATGTTATCACGCTTTCCCCTTCACTCCCGACACTCTAGGGGCAACTTACAGAGGCCGTTTAGCCTACACACCCACACATCTTTGAGATGTGGGAGGAAACTGGAGTACCTGGAGAAAACCCATGTGGTCAAAGGAAGACTGTGCAAACTCCACATAGACAGCACCTGAATGAACCCTAGTCTCTGGTGCTGTGAGGCTGCGCCATGGTGCCACCCCTCAAATTTAATGTGTTGTTGGATTCAAAAGTCTTTGGTAACGCATTTTAAAAAAAAGTTACTTACGACTTTAAAATTATTTTTAGTATAAAATAAACTGAATGTTTGAGATTTGCACCACGATCACAGATCCTTCCGTGAAGCCCATAATTATGGTCAAATAAAAACTGACCACTTGGTAGGATAATGAAATAATGTTCATCATCTCTCTATATGGGAGTAACTGTAGAGTAAGTATTCCAAAAGATACAAGTTAAACTAATTCTGTATTAAATAAATACACAACTTGTACGTTATGACTCATTTTCAAATAGCTCTGTTCTGTTCAGTTAGTTTATTGTCAAGTGTATTGAGGTACAGTGAAAAACTAGTTTGAACAAGAGCTCTTAAAACCAGAAATGATACCATACTAACAAAAGAAAAGGGAAGGGGGGATACAATTCTTGCAATAGCTGTCTTGAGATGTTTATTAAAATGGTTTGTTTCCTACAACAGGAGATAAAAAATGGAAATGCATAAACAAAATACTTTACCCTGTGTTCCAAAGCTTTAATGGCATCTTGGTCAATCTTGTTTTGTCTCTCAAAAGCAACAATAGTAGTTTGAGTTTTTTCTACCTCTCGGTTCAAAACGGTCACAATGTTTTCAAATGTCTGGATTTTGCGTTCAAGAGCATCAATTTTATTTTGACACCCAGTGAACGCCTGACCTGAATACAGCGGTGCTGGCAAATCTGAGCTGTTACTGGATCCAGAAGCTCCTTCAAAATGATCCGTTTCTAAATCACCGTTTGATTCCACGGCAACCTGGGAGCGTAGGGAGGATAATGAATTTTTGTACGACAGAGACAGCACATTCTTCTCGATTTCTTGGACTCTGAGCTGCAGTTGAGTGATCAGTGAAGGGAGAGCAAGCACCGATGCATCTTCTTCATCATTAACAGCACCAAAGTTGTGCAGGTTGGTTTTCAGAGTATTGGCAAACTGAAGTAATAACGCAAGATGTGCAGCAACTGACCCACTTTCATGATCCTTCACACGTTCTTTGCTGCCCTTTATTAATGAGCATGAAAGAATACAGAATTAAATACTGCAAATTGAGTAGGGTAATATTTGAAACAGTTTGCAAGTGATAATTCATGTGCAATCATGTAATTCTTGGAACAGTTCATAAAAACCCATATTAAAGATTACACAGGGGCAGAGGCATTTTTCCAATTAAAACAGTGACTTTGGATGTTGACGCAAGGAACTGCAGATGCTACAATCTTGCATAGAACACAAAGTGCTGGAGTAACTTAGTGAGTCAGGTAGCATCTCTGGAAGACCCAAGAGGTCTGAAGAAAGGTCCTGACCCAAAACGTTATCTATCCATGTACTCCACAGATGCTCCCTGATCTGCTGAGTTACTTCAGCACCTTGTGTTCTACGCATTGACTTTGGATGCTCGAGTTAAAGGAATGCTCCTTCAGCAGTTCTTGATCAAGACCAAGCGATGCTACTGAAATGGATGGAATGGATTACAGTTAATGGCTATTGATGACTTTCTAAATGAGGTGACGCAAGGCTGGATAGGGGACGGAAAGGACAATAACCATACAAAACAAATCTGATCAGTTAGGGCATAATAAATACAACCATAGAATTCACATGAAGAAACATTCCCCTCACAGAAAATCACTGGAGATGCAGATGTTGTGAAAGTGACTTGGAGATTTTATACATTCACATATCCATTCTCTTTCAAAATCAACCTTTCCTGCCAGGAAACAATCATGTTTGGTTTGAGTTATTTTTCATTTTCAGGTCCTTCTTTAGTCATTGTTATTCAATTCATCCTCTTTGCTATCTATCACCATTTCTGACAGTTAAGTAACTCACCGCAGTTTAGTTTACTTTAGAGATACAGCACAGAAGCTGACCCTTCGGCCCACCGAGTCTGCACCGACAAGAATCCCCGCACATTAACACTATCCTCTACACTAGGGACAATTTTACATTTACCCCAAGCCAATTAACCGACAAATCTGTACATCTTTGGAGTGTGGGAAGAAACCGAAGATCTCAGAGAAAACCCACGCGGGTCATGGGGGAAATGTACAGACAGCACCCTTAGTCTGGATTGAACCTGGGTCTCTGGCGTTATAAGGCAGTAGCTCTACTGCTACGCCGCTGTGCCGCCATTAAGAGACGTGGCTGCAGGAGGATTGGGACTGAGAACTGAATATTCAGGGTTATACTTCCTACAGAAAGGACAGGCAGGTGGGCAGAGGAGGTGGGGTAGCTCTGTTGGAGAGGATTGAAATTCAGTCCCTTGTGAGGGGTGACATAGGGATTGACGATGTAGAGTCACTGTGGAGAGAATTGAGGAATTGTAAAGGTAAGAAGACACTAAAGGGAGTTATTTGCAGGCCCCCCCCCCCCCCCCAACAGTAGGGTGTAAGTTACAACAGGAGTTAAAACTGGCATGTAACAAAGGTAATGCCACTGTGGTGATGGGGGATTTCAATATGCAGGTAGACTGGGAAAATCAGGTTGGATCTGGACCCCAAGAAAGGGAGTTTGTAGAGTGCCTCCGAGATGGATTCTTAGAGCAGCTTGTAATGGAGCCTACCAGAGAGAAGGCAATTCTGGATTTAGTGTTGTCCAATGAACCATATTTAATAAGGGAACTCAAGGTAAAAGAACCACTTGGTGGTAGTGACCATAATATGATTAGTTTTAATCTGCAATTTGAGAGGGAGAAGGTTAAATCATCAGTGTTGCAGTTGCAGTTGAACAAAGGGGACTATGAAGGCATGAGAGGAGCTGGCCAAGGTCAACTGGAAGAGGATCCTAGCAGGAATGACAGTGGAACAGCAATGGCAGGAATTTCTGGGTATAATCCAGAAGATGTAGGATCATTTTATTCCAAAGCGGAAGAAAGATTCTAAGGGGAGTAGGAGGCAACCGTGGCTGACAAGGGAAGTTAGGGATGGAATAAAACTAAAAGAAAAGATGTATAACATAGCAAATAGTAGTGGGAAGCCAGAGGATTGGGTAACTTTCAAAGGACAACAGAAGGTAACAAAACGGGCAATACGGGCTGAAAAGATGAAGTACCAGGAGAAGCTGGCCAAGAATATAAAGAAGGACAGTACAAGCTTCTTTAAATACGTTAAGAGAAAAAGATTAGTAAAGACAAATGTGAGTCACTTGAAGGCAGACACGGGTGAAATTATTATGGGTAACAAGGAAATGGCAGAAGAGTTGAACAGGTACTTCGGATCTGTCAACAGTAAGGAAGACACAAGCTATCTTCCAGATGTCCCAGAGAACAGAGGATCTAGGGAGACAGAGGAACTGAAAGAAATTTGCATCAGGCGAGAAATAGTATTGGGTGGACTGATGGGTCTAAAGGCTGATAAATCCCCAGGGCCTGATGGGTCTGCATCCCAGGTTACTCAGGGAGGTGGCTCTAGAAATAGTGGACGCATTGGTGATCATTTTCCAATGTTCAATTGATTCAGGATCAGTTCCTGTGGATTGGAGGGTAGCTAATGTTATCCCACTTTTCAAGAAAGGAGCGAGAGAGAAAACGGGGAATTATAGACCAGTTAGCCTGACATCGGTGGTGGGAAAGATGCTGGAGTCAATTATTAAGACGTACGGGTATGTAGGTTAATTTGACTGGGTAAATGTAAAAAAATTGTCCCTAGTGTGTGTAGGATAGTGTTAATGTGCAGGGATCGCTGGGCGGCGCAGACTTGGTGGGCCGAAAAGGCCTGTTTCCGCGCTGTATATATATATGATATGATATTAAAGAGGTAATAACAGCGCATTTGGATAGCAGTAAAAGGTTGGTCCAAGTCAGCATGGATTTATGAAGGGGAAATCCTACTGGAATTTTTTGAGGATGTGACAAGTAAAATGGATGAAGGAGAGCCAGTGGATGTAGTGTATCTAGACTTTCAGAAAGCCTTTGATAAGGTCCCACATGGGAGATTGGTGAGCAAAATTAGAGCACATGGTATTGGGGGTAGAGTCTTGACATGGATAGAGAATTGGCTGGCAGACAGGAAGCAAAGAGTAGGAATAAACGGGTCCTTTTCAGAATGGCAGGTAGTGGAGAGTGGAGTGTCGCAAGACTCGGTGCTGGGGCCGCAACTTTTTACAATATATATTAATGATTTGGATGATGGAATGAGAAGTAACACTAGCAAGTTTGCAGATGACACAAAGCTGGGTGGCAGTGAGAACTGCAAAGAGGATGTTAGGAGGTTGCAGGGTGTCTTGGACAGGTTGAGTGAATGGGCAAATGCATGGCAGATGCAGTATAATGTAGATAAATGTGAGGTTATCCACTTTGGCGGCAAAAACAAAGAGACAGATTATCTCAATGTTGACAGATTAGGTAACGGGGAAGTGCAACGAGACTTGGGTGTCCTTGTACACCGGTCACTGAAAGTAAGCGTGCAGGTACAGCAGGCAGTGAAGAAAGCTAATGGCATGTTGGGCTTCATAATGAGAGGATTTGAGTATAGGAGCAAAGAGGTCCTTCTGCAGTTGTATAGGGCCTTGGTGAGTCCACATCTGGAGTATTGTGTGCAGTTTTGGTCTCCTAATTTGAGGAAGGACGTCCTTGCTATTGAGGCAGTGCAGCGTAGGTTCACGATGTTAATCCCTGGGATGGCGGAACTGTCATATAAGGAAAGATTGGAAAGACTGGGCTTGTATTCACTAGAGTTTAGAAGGATGAGAGGGGATTTTATAGAGATGTATAAAATTATAAAAGGACAGGACAAGCTAGATGCAGAAAAAATGTTCCCAATGTTGAGGGAGTCCAGAACCAGGGGCCACAGTCCAAGAAGAAAGGGGAGGCCATTTAAAGCTGAGGTGAGAAGAAACTTTTTCACCCAGAGAGTTGTGAATTTGTGGAATTCTCTGCCACAGAGGGCAGTGGAGGCCAATTCACTGGATGAATTTAAAAGAGAGTTAGATAGAGCTCTAGGGGCTAGTGGAATCAAGGGATATGGGGAGAAGGCAGGCACAGGTTACTGATTGTGGATGATCAGCCATGATCACAATGAATGGTGGTGCTGGCTCGAAGGGCCTAATGGCCTCCTCCTGCACCTATTTTCTATGTTTCTGTTTCTTTTACGCATTTCGATAACTTTTATAACATCACTGCAACTCATTTCTATACCTTGTGCAATGCACCGTACAGACTGAAATAAAAAAAGGACTAGTTGTAATGTTCCTGGAAGACAGCAGAACCCTTTCAGCCAAAGAATGATTGGTCCTATATTATAAATATATATTTCATGTGAAGATAATTGGGCATTAAATCAAGAATTGGCATTCTTCAAGAATCTGAAGAAGGGTCTTGTCCTGAAACCTCACCACTTCCTTCTCTCCAGAGATGCTGCCTGTCCCGCTGAGTTACTCTAGCATTTTGTGTCTACCTTCAAGAATTGGCATGTTTATAAGTGGCCAAAGAAAAAATATATTTTAAAACAAAATAAACAGCCATATTTCCGGTGTAGGAATGTGATTAAATGTGAAAGGTCAAACTCCTTCAAGATTCATCTACTCTATAAATTCCTATCACAATGCAGGCTAAATTATCTTGCAAATATTATAAAAGTTGATCAGTGGGATCAGTTTCCGACTCATGACCATTTTCAATTTCAGATTGTGCTCGGATTTCAGTGTCAGTGCATTCACCCTATCTATTCCCCTCATGATCTTAAACACCTCCAGAAGATCACCCCGCAGCCCCTGCATTCCTTGGAATAAAGTCCTTGGCTTGTCCAACCTCTCCCTTTAGCTCAAGCTCTCAAGTCCTGGCAACATCAATCCTCTCTGCATTCTTTCCAGCTTAACAACATCCTTCCTACAGCAGGGTGACCAAAACTGTACACAGTGCTCCAAATGTGGCCTGACCAACACGTTTAACGTCTATACTCAATACCCTGGCTGATAAAGGCCAATGTACCAAAAGCTTTCTTTACCACCCTATTATCCTGTGAATGCCACTTTCAAGGAACGATATACCTACACTCCTACATCCCTTTGCTCTACAACACACCCAATGCCCTGCCATTCACTGTGAAGGTCATCCATGGTTTGACTTCTAAAATGCAACACCTCGCACTTATCTGCATTAAATGCCATTAGCCATTCCTCAGCCCACTTGCTCAGCTGCAAGATCCTGCTGTAAGTTTTGATAACCATCTTATAGTTTAGTTGATTGTCAGGTGTACTGAGGTACAGTGAAAAGATTGTTGTTTCGTCCTATGCAGTTAGCAGAAGGACCAATTCCATCACGGTCAATGTAGGAGAACAAGAACATTATTTACCAACAGTCTACTAATTGCAACCAAAAATGATTGATTTTTTTAAATTAAAGGAGACCTACCTTAAAATTGCAGCCTAATTCTACAAAACGGCAGCCGTCTCGCGATCGGTTCCCTCCAGGAGAACGAGACTGTGAAACAAGTTTTTGAACATGTAGTTACTCTAAATTGCAAGTTTTTTTCCTTAAATTTAACAAATGAAAAATAATTTCATAAGATCATAAATGATAGGAGCAGAATTAGGCCATTCGGCCCATCAGATCTACTCCGCCATTCAATCATGGATGATCTACCTCCTAACCCCATTCTCCCGCCTTCCCCCCATTACCTCCGACACCTGTACTCATCAAGAAATGTCATTATTTATGTCATTCTCATGTGCAGATTAGAACTTATCACCAGCCTTGTCTTTGAGGTTACCATCACAACATTTCACAGCAAGCCACAGCCGGCTTCTAGCAACTCTGCTGCTCACTAGATGGAGTGGAGTTGTGGTAAAATTATCAACAGAAGGCACTTCATCTTTTATGTTCAAGTCTTCCTCAGTTAATGATTAAAACCAATATTGTAAGTATGTCCAAAAACGTAGAGTGATCATAAGAGCCCATTTCAATAATAACCTAGATATATTCAGTGGTGACAATTTTATAGTGGTCAACATTGTTGGATTGCCCTTAGACTTCAATAAGGATTAGTGAGATCACATACAGTCACAGTGGAACAAGAGATTCAAGAGTGTTTTATTGTCATATGTCCCAGACAGTGCAATGACATTCTTACTTGCAGCAGCACAACAGAATATGTGAACATAGTACATTGTAAACAATATCATAAACAAGAAAAAAAGTGTATGGAAATACAAAAACTATATACACACGCACATATACATATATATACACACACACACACACACACACACACACACACACACACACACACACACACACACACACACACACACACATACTATACATGTCAGAACATTTGCAGCAGACAAAATTTCAAAACGAAGCACATGGCAAACTTGTTAATTCATGAATTTATTACAACAAGAAAGCTATTAATACACTAATAACAAAAGTGTGATTCAATTTTATGCTTGTCACATATGGTGCGAACTCCATTAAAATTGTCAGGCAACACCTTGCAAACTATTATTACGAGCATTTGCAGTCAAACTATTAATTGTGGTACAAACAAAGAACTGTAGATTCTGTTTTACAAAAACAGACACAGAGTGCTGGAGTAACTCAGCAGATCAGGCAGCATCTCTAGAGAACATGGATAGGTGACATTTTGGCTGGGTTACTCCGGCATTTGTGTATTTATTGGACGTTTGGATGTTAATACTCCAACACATTTTTAGACGAACTTTTGATTCTGGTGTTACAGAGTATCATACTTTTAAGTGAACCCAGCAGGTTCTGCAGTTCTTTCCTACACAGGTTGAAAGGGAGCACAGGAATCAAGTGCACAGAGACCCACGCCAGACCCCAGCGAGATGAAAAGGCACCTGCGATTCGGGTACTCACCCACTGCGATTGGTGAACAATGTACCAGAGTTTTACTTTAGTCATGCAAAAAGTTCCCAGATCCTTCATAGGAGCATTATTTTAAAAAAACACGAGAAAGAGATATTAGGCAGACTCAAAGAGGCTTAGTGCGGAAATATTACAGGGCCAGACGAAAGTTTGGGTGCCAAAGAAGGACTGAAGAAAATTTGAAAATGTGTATGAGGCCTGTGTTCAAGATCAATAGAAATCTCTGCCATTTGTAAGTTGGAGCAGCTTGTTTTGCAGGCTATCCAAACAGAGTAAATAATACTATTAATAAATACAATCAAGTCAAGCTCAAGTACAATAGAGTTGTGCAGAATATCATCAATAGACTAACACCACGGGGAGCCTCAATTGAAAAAAATGTCACAGTGATTTCAACTGGTGCAATATTGGAGGGACTGCAACACGGTAGAGAATTGTAAAAGCTACAGGACAGTTGGGCCTGAGGGCAAGGTGGGTTAAGGAGTAGGGACAGAATTGGAGGGTGAACTGGACATGGATGATACATCAGCAGAGGTATAATAATAATAATAATTTTATTCATGATATGTAGGTTGGCACAGGGTCAACGATACAATGAAATGTATTTGACAAGACAACGGGTCACCTCAGCAGTAATATTCCAAGGATAAATAAGATTAAAATGACATTAGTAAGGTAAAAAGACAATATTAAAATAATCAACATATATGATTTGAAATGTGTTTATGAGTTCAGATGCCTGATGGTAGAAACAGTTCTTAAGTCTGGTGGTACGTGCAGCCATACTCCTGTATCGTCTGCCTGACGGTGACAAGGAGAACAGCCTGCGTGCTGGGTGGCCGTGGTCCTTGATGATGCTGCGTGCCTTCCGCAGGCACCGCCGGTAGAAAATGTCCTGAATGGCCGGGATGATTGGTCTGGATGAGCTCAACTTTATCCATGACGCAAGACGGGGGATCGAGTAGGACATCAGAGAGATGGATGAAGGTCTCAAAAGCAGATGAAACAGGAGCGGAGATGGACAGTGTTATAAAGATGGAAGCATTATCTTTGTAATGGAGAAACTACTGGGTTGGAAGCACAGGTCAGATCACATAGGGTGCTTCAGCTGCAGTTTGCAATCTGACTAGATTTCTCGATAGACCTTCAGATGTGAATGAAAATAAAAGATGGGAGAACCGGGATATTAATTTTTCTGGAATTATATATACCTATATAGGTATGTAGGTTAATTGGCTGGGTAAATGTAAAAATTGTCCCTAGTGGGTGTAGGATAGTGTTAATGTACGGGGATCACTGGGCGGCACGGACTTGGAGGGCCGAAAAGGCCTGTTTCCGGCTGTATATATATGTATATGTATGTATATTTCCGCATTTTTACATTCACATGAACTTTGTGGTTCTTGGTTCTTGATCCTCCAAAATATTCCAAATGGAATTTAAACTGGAGGTGACTCATGATCAAATATAGTCCCATAGCTACCAACTGTCTTTAGTTTCACTTTTTAGTCTTAGAGATAGAGTGCGGAAACAGGCCCTTCGGCCCACTGAGTCCGCACCGACCAGCGATCCCCTTACACTAATATTATCCTACACGCTAGGGAGAATTTACAATTTTTACCGAAGCCAATTAAACTACAACCCTGTACGTCTTTGGAGTGTGGGAGGAAACCAGGGCTCCTGGGGAAAACCCACGCGGTCACGGGAAGAACGTACAAACTCCGAACAGACAGCACCCTTAGTCTGGATCGAGCCTGGGTCTCTGGCCACCGTGCCACCCTAAAGTCCTTAACGTAGTTTCTCAAACTTGCTGCTCTTAAACCCAGACAGTGACCGGCCGCGCCAGCAATATTGTCTCGCCCATTTTTATATAGTAGTAAAAAAAGACACAATGTGCTGGAGTGACTCATGGGGTCAGACAGCATCTCTGGAGGACATGGATAGGTGACGTTTCAGGTCGGGACTCTTCTTGAGAATGATTAGACTCATTTTTATGGAAGCATTTTAATACAGTGATCACACACCAGCAGCATGAACCCTGGCACTTTTATGATATAAAGATGCAGCTTAAGTTTAAGTTTCATGTATTATTCTTACTAAAATCACCCAACAACACAGATCAAAGTCCCGTAACCGTCAATACTCAGTGAGTAAACATGATCAGATAGTGGGTAGTCCTACCTTTTCTTTGATGGCCAAGTCAAACTTGAAAGATTTTTTCTCTTTGGAAGGGGCTTTCTCACACACGTGCTTCTGATGTTTGGGGAAAAAAAAGATGGATATGATTTGGGAGCTATTTAGCAGAAACAAAACAAGGCTAACAGATTACATCAGGTTTAGGCTTATTATTGTCATGTGTACTGAGGTACAGTGAAAAGCTTTGTTTCACATGCTCTCCAAACAGATTAAATTTTACTACACATAAATACAATCAAGTCAAACTCAAATACAATAGGTAGAGCAAACGGGAAGGTACAGAGTGCAGAATATCATTAATAGACTGAACCACAGGGAGACTTTCTTTTGAAAAATTGTTTTTCAATGTTAGAAATGTAGACAAAAGTAGTGAAGCTGAAGAAAGATATTTCACTGAAGTTGAGCATTAAATGATGCAATGAAGACCCATGGTAAAGTATATGGTGGTTGCTGCACATCGCATACTATAGTCAATATTACAGACATAGTCACGCTGTGACTAGATTGCTAGGTTAATAATATCCTTTTAATAACCTATAAAGATACAGAGAAAACTTGAAATAAGTTATTGGAAAGCTTTAACCAAAGATTTAAATGCGGAAATAGACTCTGGCTTAATTAACGATTTAGACGAGGGAATTAAATGTAACATCTCTAAGTTTGTGGATGACACAAAGCTGGGTGGCAGTGTGAGCTGCGAGGAAGATGCTGAGGTTGCAGGGTGACATGGATAGATTGGGTGAGTGGGCAGATGCATGGCAGATGCAGTATAATGTGGATAAACGCGAGGTTATCCACTTTGGTGGCAAGAACAGGAAGGCAGATTATTATCTTAATGGTGTTAGGAGAAGGGGAGGTGCAACGAAACCTGGGAGTGCTTGTACATCAGACACTGAGTGTAACCATGCAGGTACAGTAGGCAGTGAAGAAAGCTAATGGCATGTTGCCCTATTATGCGAGAGGATTTGAGTTTAAAAAAAATATATAGGTGCAGGAGGAGGCCATTCGGCCCTTCGAGCCAGCACCGCCATTCAATGTGATCATGGCTGATCATTCTCAATCAGTACCCCGTTCCTGCCTTCTCCCCATACCCCCTGACTCCGCTATCCTTAAGAGCTCTATCCAGCTCTCTCTTGAATGCATTCAGAGAATTGGCATCCACTGCCTTCTGAGGCAGAGAATTCCACAGATTCACAACTCTCTGACTGAAAAAGTTTTTCCTCATCTCCGTTCTAAATGGCCTACCCCTTATTCTTAAACTGTTTAGGAGCAAGGAGGTCCTACTGCAGTTGTACAGGGCCTTGGTGAGGCCGCACCTGGAGTATTGTGTACAATTTTAGTTTCCTAATTTGAGGAAGGACATTATTGCTATTGAGGGAGCGCAGCGTAGCTTCACTGGGTTAATTCCCGGGATGGCGGGGCTGACGTATGATGAAAGAATGGGTCAACTGGGCCTTGCTGGAATTTAGAAGGATGAGAGGGGATCTTATATAGACATATAAAATTCTTAGAGGATTGGGCAGAGTAGATGCAGGAAAAATGTTCCAAATGTTGGGGGAGTTCAGAACCAGGGGTCACAGTTTAAGAATAATGGGTAGGCCATTTTGGACTGAGATGAGGAAAAAAATGTTCACCCAGAGTTGTGAATCTGTGGAATTCTCTGCCACAGAAGGCAGTGGAGGCCAATTCACTGGATGTTTTCAAGAGAGAGTTAGATTTAGCTCTTAGGGCTAAGGCAATAGTGGGATATGGGGAAAAAGCAGGAACGGGATACTGATTTTGGACAATCAGCTGGCTCGAAGGGCTGAAGGGCCGAATGGCCTACTCCTGCAACTATTTTCTATGTTTCTATCTGAGGCATACATGGCAAATTAGGCCAAATGACCCATTTCTGATCTCGCCTCACACTACAGTAATTGGCAGAGTAATTATCTGAAAGTATTACCCCTCAAAAGGGTTTATGGCAATCAGAAATTCCAATTACAATCTTCACAATGCAGGTACAACATATTTAGTCACTAGCCTGCTATAAAAGCAGAAAGTTCTGCAAACACTGTAGTGGAAAGTGAAACAGATAAAGTTTCAGGTTTAATTCCCCCCCTCCCTCCCCCTCCCCTGTATCTTTCCAGCATTTTCTGTTTCTATTCAAGATTTCCAGCATTTACATTAAAAAAAAATTTGCTCAGAGTTTGAAAATAAAAAATCTGCAGCTGCTGAGACCTGAAACAGAAACAGACCTATGTTGGACAGAAGGTCTGGGACCTGGTACATTAATCCTGTTTCTCTTTCTGTGACTGACTGAGCATTTCCAGCATTTTTTGTTTTTTTAACCAGCTGTATTACTGTCTTGAGTGGGGGATATCTGGAGTTAATAGAGTAATGAGAAGATAGAACAACAAACTAAACCATACGTTTGTGTCTAATGCAGCCAACTAGAGGATAAAGTAGCTGAATTAGTAGATCATATCCAATTAAATGTATCAGTGAGGTAAAAATATAAAATATTCAAATCTATATAAAAATATACAATTGGAGTTGCATAAACTATAATACACTGAATTCAGTTTTGCGTTTAAATGTTGTTAACAAACCTGCAAGTCTCTCACAAACATCTTCACTTCACAT
Organism: Rhinoraja longicauda; assembly: GCF_053455715.1. Lineage (NCBI taxonomy): Eukaryota > Metazoa > Chordata > Chondrichthyes > Rajiformes > Arhynchobatidae > Rhinoraja > Rhinoraja longicauda. Next base: position 1,655,180 of record NC_135983.1, on the reverse strand, counting down.
TGCTGACACTCCACCATATTATTTTTACATTCTTTTTCCAAGTGATCTGCCAATTTTTTTCTTAAAACCATCAATCCACAACCTGTACTGCAGGGAATCAGTGAAAATTCACACTGAGTTACGTGATCCTGGAAACAATTAAACAAATTCAGAGACACAACATCAATGACAAAAATGGCAATAGTTTAAATCTTTTTTTGTAAATCAAACAAGCAGCAACTTTATTTAAAACCAACATTTGAACACAGAAGAGATACTGGCTTGGATTTTTCAGTGCCTGTTTCTCTGAACTTATTTTCTCAAAATAAAATAGATTTTCTGGAATTCTCATCTTGCAGTCCCAAGATGGTGTTGGAACCAAGCGACTAAATGCTGAGCCACTAATTGGGTGCCAGGATCAGGTCAGGTGAAAAAATACGTCAACCAAACTTTTTTTTAAATTGTCAGTTTCTGGGTATCGCTGACAGAGCTAATATGTAACATCCTTCCCTAACTGTTAGAGAGAGTGAAGGTGAGTGGTCTTCTTTAAGTACCGTAGTACATAAGGTGCTCCACATTGCAGTGGGGTAAGGTGCACCTGATTAAGGTGCTCCACACTGCTGTAAGTTAGGGTGCATCTGATAAAGGTGCTCCACACTGCTGTAATTTAGGGTGCATCTGATAAAGATGGGTCCACACTGTAGGGTAAGGTACAATGATGAAGGTGGGTCACACTGCTCTTGAGCAAGGTACATCTGATGGTGGGTCACACTGCTGTAGGGCAAGGAGTCCCTGGATTTAGAACCACATAATGGACAGGAAAAATAACTCCAAGTCAGGGTGTCCTGCAATTTGGAGAGGAGGTCGACAGCAGAGGTGTTCCCATGTACAGGTCCACCGCCGATTTTTTGGCACCTGGTGGTACAGCATCCCTCTTGGTTGTAAAGGTCTTGGGTTGTATATATTAATGAGTTGGATAAAAACGTAGGTGTTCTGATTAGTTAATCCGCAGATAAGATGAAAATTGGTGGAGTTGTGGATAGTGAGGAAGGTTGTCACAGGATATCAATCCATTGGAAACTTGGGCAAAAAAAAAGGGTACATAGTGCAACGTGGTGCTTTTTGTGAGACTGAATGCAAAAGGAAAGTGTAAATGGCAGGATCCTTCATAGCATTGAGTACAGAGGGATCTTGGGCTACAAGCCATAATCATGTTATGTCTTAAGGAATGGGAGTAGAATTAGGCCATTCGGCCCATTAAGTGTACTCAGTCATTCAATCATGGCTGATCTGTCTCTCCCTCCTAACCCCATTCTCCTGCCTTTTCCCCATAACCTCGGACACCTGTACTAATCAAGAATCCATCTATCTCTGCCTTAAATCCTCAAAAGTGAAAATGTAAATGGAAAAGTTTGTAAAGAATGATAGCCTTGATCAGTTGGAGCATGGAGTGGAGACGTTGCCATGTCAAAATTCTGCAAATGAAATAAATTGTACACAGAGACAATTCTAAAATAAAAAGGCAGCATAAATGATCAGCACAGAGTGAATTTGTCAGCAGGATATTTAAGATTAAAATCTTTGGATGCTTGGAAGGGATGATAGAGGGGTCCTTCTGAACGTTAGTGCTTCAGTAGAATGAACAGGCTTCTTTGCCAATCTTGCAGCAAGTTGTATTATAAATTGATTTCTTCATGATTTATTTTGACACCAGACAACTAAATTAAATTTTAAAATGTGAAATTTCACCCGCTCAATAACCCACCTCATAATTCTTCATTACATTCTTCCAGTTACAACCAGGATTGATGCAATGCACTTTCAAATCCAAGATCTCTTTGGAAACTGCAGCATCACTGAACATCTTAAAATTAAAAAAAATCAATTAATTCCTTAAACGGGTTTGAGTGAATTGAACATGGATTTATGTTCGGTTTAGTTTAGAGACACAGCACGGAAACATGCCCTTCGGCCCACCGAGTCCGCACTGGCCAGCAATCCTCGCACATTAACACTATCCTACACTAAGGGCAATTAAAATTTTTATACCAAGCTAATTAACCTACAAACCTATGGGAGGTTTTGGGAGTGTGGGTGGAAAGCAAAGTTCTCAGAGAAAGCCCATGCAGGTCATGAGGAGAATGAACAAACTCAATACAGACATGCACCCGTAGCCAGGATCGAACCGGGGTCACTGGTACTGCAAGCGCTGTAAGGCTGCAACTCTACCGCTGCACCACTGTGCCACAGTTAGAGTTTTCAAAGGTTTTTTTAAAACCAGTTCTCAAAAGGTTGGCTGTACAATGAAATAGCTTTTTTAATTTAATTAAGCCAACCATATTAAGCTTATCTGTGCCAGTTTAAAATTTTATTTGATCTAAATACTATTGCCTCTTCTGACAACAAAGGTTATTTGAAATGTTGTCACAACAATTCAAGTACTTTTGTCTGCATTTCCTTAAAATATTGGTAAAACATATTGGCACATTTCCTTCTAAACATTACGAAAAAAATGGGTGAAATAATAAAATAGTTTCTATTTGGGAGAGAATGTTTAAAGAGGACAGTATTAAAGATCTTGATATGTACAAGTTACATGCCATGAATTTACTATTTACTGTCCAGTTATCTCTTGAATTTTGTTACCATTTAAGACAATTGAAAATGGGTTAAAGAAACAAGGAACTGCAGACACAAAGTGCTAGAGTAACTCAGTGGGTCAGAGCAGCTCTGGAGAACAGGATGGGCAATATGCTTGTTAGTTGGCATTTTCGACAGTGGCATCTCGGGCCAAAGGGTTTGTTCCTGTGCTGTCCTGCTCTATGTTCCATTTACTACTTATCAATATATTAAAATCATTTTATTAGTCAAATGTATTTTTGATATCGAAATTATTTAAAAAAAACATAATTGCAATCTGTAATGTCTTCCCTTCCGACTGCGAACAATGGCAGCCTACAGCAAGGTCCAAATCAACCCTTCAACCTCGGGAGAGGTTGTAGAAACTAAGCATTAATTGTTGCTCACAATCCACAATCCCACCCCACAATCTTACGTCAGCCAACTAAGACTCTTCTGAAGGGACTAAAAATATTCCCCAGAAATGCAGCATACCAATGTAGAAAACAAGCTTGGGGAACCCCCCAATAATTTGAAAAGAAACTTTCATATTTAGGATACCACCCATGCAACAACTGGAAACAGATTGTTTTCCCATGTGAAAATATAGAATGTATTACACCAGAGTCTCAATTGCAAAGAGTATATGAAATGCTTCATGTAAAAGCACAATAAATGAATTTCCTGCCTGTGTTACGAGATGTGAGAATTCTTGGTAACGTCACCACAGCATATATGGTCTTTACAAAGAACTGTTACGTATAGAGAATGGAAATATTTCTTTAAATGGCAGTCATGTCTGGTTAATATGTCAAAGCCTCAACTCCTCTCATTTCAGTCATATTTTGATGACAATGTGGAATTTGTAAATCTTAAATAACAATTGATGTTTAATTTTTAACATAAAAAATTTTGAGAATCATTGATGATGACTAAAGATATAATTATGTTTCCAATTCAAAATATTATTTTCATATATTCTCTGTGGATTTCAGAATGAAGTTAGTATTTTGGTGGCATCCCCACAATTCCACACGTGGAAAATTACTGATATAATTCTTTAAACTGTAACAACCTCGCCACTGTCCCTGCACAGAACTGCCCAGATGTGCAGAGTGCCATTAGTACACTTGCAGAAACAAGAAGCTGCAGATGCTGGTGGACAAAATTCAAAGGCAAATTCATTTATATCAAGAGGACTGCAATACAAACACTGAGATGTAATGCTGAGGCTCTATAAGGTGCTGGTAAGGCAGCATTTGGAGTACTGTGAGCATATTTGGGCCCCATATCTGAGGAAGGATGTGCTGGCTCTGGAGAGGGTCCAGAGGAAGTTTATAAGAATGATTCCAGTAATGAGTGGGCTAGCATTGGGACAGGCATTACATCTCATCAGTTGCAGGGGTAAATACCTGTGGAAGAGGTGGTTTGGGTTGCAGGTTGGCTCTATAATATGCAATTAAAGGTAAACGTCATTTAAATGAACAAAGAATTTAATAGCAGAGCATTATTGCTCTTTGTTTTCTGAATTATTTTGAACAATTTTAGATAAAAATACACACACTTCTCTTTAAAAGATTCTGAGCTGTTTGTGGGGGGAAACCTACCACAATAGAGATGTTAGTGGTCTCCAATGCTGAAAGTGAGTAACAGTTTAATAATATTCCAATGTATTATTAAATACCAATCAATACATTCAACTTCACAAAAATATTCTACCTATTTAAATATTTTTTTCGCCATTTTGTTAGCACCAAAAGTGTTAAATATCAAGCTGAATTGTAATAAAATTCCATACCTTTCCTAAGGCCAATATGCTATCTTCATTTACACTCTGTGGGTCATCTTCCTTACATTTTTGGCAAACTGAGCTTGTGTTGTATCTGTTTGACAGAAGCATAATAGTTCAATATGAATATCTACATTAAACCAGATTAGAATAACAAGCAAGATGGAAATATATTTAAATCTTAAATCATTATCGTTATTCTTTCTACATTTTAAATTTGGAATTAAACCCAATTAACGGAAGTGTACAGAATCCAATGGTTAGATTTATCAAGAATGAACTCACATAATCAACTAAAATTATTCTCTGCCCATCAACAGCACTGTGCACAGAGGCACAGAACATAAATTGGATTAATTCACAAAATGCTGGAGTAACTCAGCAGGTCAGGCAGCATCTCGGGAGAGAAGGAATGGGTGACGTTTCGGGTCGAGACCCTTCTTCAGACTGATGTCAGGGGGGCGGGACAAAGGAAGGATATAGGTGGAGACAGGAAGATAGAGGGAGATCTGGGAAGGAGGAGGGGAAGGGAGGGACAGAGGAACTATCTAAAGTTGGAGAAGTCGATGTTCATACCACTGGGCTGCAAACTGCCCAGGCGAAATATGAGGTGCTGTTCCTCCAATTTCCGGTGGGCCTCACTTATGGCACTGGAGGAGGCCCATGACAGAAAGGTCAGACTGGGAATGGGAGGGGGAGTTGAAGTGCTCGGCCACCGGGAGATCAGTTTGGTTAATGCAGACCGAGCGCAGATGTCCAAACACCTCTCACAGCTTGTAGGGCACAAAAATGAACATTTCCCTTCGCCAACAAACTTGTTTCCCCAAAACTGTTCAATTTGCATAAGATAGACTCAAAATGCTGGAAAAACTCAGCAGAACAGGCAGCATCTCTGGCGAGAAGGAATGGGTGACGTTTCGGCTTAGTTTTCTTCATCCTAAGTATTGTTTTACATCTCTCTATATCACCGACTATATCTCTCGTTTCCCTTTCCCCTGACTCTCAGTCTAAAGAAGGGTCTCGACCCAAAACGTCACCCATTCCTTTGCTCCAGGGATGCTGCCTGACCCGCTGAGTTACTCCAGCATTTTGTGTCTATCTTATGCTAATTAAACAGCCATTTTGAGGTACTTTTCTCACTAAAGCTGATAAATACAAGTCAGAAATTACATGGTGGTCCAATGTTTTTTCCAGTGAAAGCCCCACTTGCTCAGTTCCAGTAACATGTTCACTCTGTTCACCCCCATGTAAATGCCCCATGATGTCACTCTCAATGGGGCAGTCCTGGGGTTTCTCACGGACTGCCAGCCTCCCTGGAGCTGGGGCAGCTAACGTGTCCTATTTATTGTCACTTGTTAAAAAAACTGCTATATGAAAATAAAATAAATCAATATTGTTAAAGTGTCACTGCCTGAGGAGTCATGCAGATCAGGTTGCAAACCATCAGCGTGGCTAACAAAAGCTTATATGTTTATATTTATATTGCTCTGCCACGCAAAACATTTTATTGATAGCATGAGGGAGAGCTACATGTGGAATGCATGAAATGTGTTAAGTTATATTTGTCATTTAAAAATGGTGACAATCTTTTAATCCTTCCCAGCCTGTCAACTTGCAAGGTAACTAATAGAAACATTCAGAATAGAAATAGGCCCTTCGGCCCAACTTATCCATGTTGACCACGATGCTAGCCCCATCTGCCCATGTTGTGCCCATATCGCTCTGAACCTTTCCTATCTAGGTACCCGGCCAAGTGTCTTTTAAATGTTGCTATAGTACCTGCCTCAACTACCTCCTCTGGCAGCTCGTTCCATACACCCACCACCCTCTGAGTGAAAAGGTTGCCCCTCAGGCTCCTACTAAATCTTGCTCCAATCACTGTAACCCTATGCCCTCTGGTTTTTGATTCCCTACCCTGGGTAAAAGACAGTAATATAGTACCGATTTTTTATTAATTTAAAAAGTGGCAATGTCTTTCATCAGTCTATTATTTAAGCAAGTAATTGGCTAGCTGACAAAACAAATATTTGTTTCTGAATGTTCTCGGAGCAATTATTTTTAGTTAAGTACAGAAATGACAAACTGATAGTAAATAAAAGGTAGAAGAAACTCACTTGACGATCCACTCCACACAAGCCCAGCAGTATCGGTGGCCACACAACGTTTGGTATGCCTTCTTCAAGACGTTTTTACAAAAGCTGCACAGGTACTTCTCCTCCGGTACATCGTCACAGATATTTTGTGGGAAGCCAGAGGGTAACTCATTTTCATCAGGTGAGGACTGCACCCCATTGCACATCAAGCCGTTGGATTCTTGCGCCATTAGAAACCGTTTATGCACCCAGGGCTTCCTATTTTTAAAAAATAACAAGGTTCCCGTGAGTGTTTGTCGAGCGATCAAAGCAGCAAGTGCCAAATGAGAGCAAGTCAAGGTTTTACATTGCCAAGGAGGAAGAGTAAACTTCAGACTTCAGCTGTGCTTTAAAAAAAACCCTGCTATGACAAATCTGGAAATTTTTACTCTGTTTATACTAACCATACACACCTACACTAACAAAATCAGCAGGGTTTCCTGTAAACGCCTATTGGGTTGTCACAAAGTAGATACTTTCTATTATAACAACAAAATGAATGCGCAATGAAATCTTGGACCTCAATACTGGGGTCAATGGGATGACTAACTCACTGCATCCTATCCAGGCATTCCCAGATGTGAACTCATTGGTTAATGGAAATAGGATAAATGTTTTGAAAGTAACTGGAATTTAAAGCTTGAATTTAAACAAATGGACTGAAAGGAATGATGCTTACAACTTTAGCAGATGCTCAACATTCTTTAACTCCCATGGCAAAGTAGAACAGGAGGCCTTGATTCATTGAATTTGTCCTTACAACATGGTCCATTGACAACAATAATGTCTTACCAATAATTCAACCTATTTATCTTTTCCATCTCTTTAGGTTTGTCCCCTGCCACTCTTAACCCACCTTTTCTTTGATCCACTATCAATCAATTAACAGCACAGCCTTAAGGCTCTGTCCCAGTTAGGCATTTTTTAAGGCGACTGCCGGCGACTGTCACAGTCGTAGCAGGTCGCTAAAAAAACGGTGACTGGACCCCCCTACGACAATGTCTACGACAATGTCTACGACAACCTACCACCTAGTCGACGTCAAGCTACGGCAAGCTATCGAAAACCAGCGACCCAATCGTCGCAAGTAGAACGTCCACCTACGACCACAGAGGCGACAACCTACGACAACCGAAGTCAACCTACGTCCATCCGCGACAAGCTACGACAAGCTATGACCCTGAAGACTGAAGACAAATCATGTTTCACCCACTTTCCCTATAAAAGGGGGTGTACGGTCGGGTTTCCAATCATTCTGCATCATGACTATTTGAAAGTGATGCCATACTCAATACTCGGACTGATGAACGCCAATGTACTGGAAACCTTCTTCACTAGGTCAAGCTTTGCCCTCTTCCCCATAGGGTCCTCTGCATGTTGCCTGGGGAAACTTTCCAAAATCCACCCTATCTAAGCCCAGGGCACCATGCGAGTCCCAGTCTATATTGGGAAAGTTAAAATCCCCTACCTTATTAGTCTTGCAGCTGCCTGTAATCTCCTGGCATATTTACTCTTCTAATTCCCGCTGACTTTTGGTGGCCAATCACCTCAGACTACTGCCGTGATATTCTCCTTAATCAATTAAGCAGCAACCCCTCCACTTTTACCTTTATCTCTCCTGTAACACCTGTAACCTGGAACATTAAGCTGTCAGTCCTGTCCCCACTTCAGCCAGTTTCCCGTAACACCAGTCGCATGTACCTATCCACGCCCTGAGTTCATCCGCCATACCAGTCAGGCCTCTCACATTAAAATAAACGCATTTCAATCCAACAGTCCTTTCTCTCTCCCATGTTCCTGCCTATTCTGTCCACTGAACTGTCTTTCATCACCATCCAAACCGACCTTCAGCGTCTCGCCTGCTTCAGTCCTGCATTGGATCTCAACCTCCTGCCAATTGAATATAAACACACTTGTGTAGCACTAACAAACCTGCCTAGCATGATATTATATCATCATCATCATATCATATATATACAGCCGGAAACAGGCCTTTTCGGCCCTCCAAGTCCGTGCCGCCCAGCGATCCCCGTACATTAACACTATCCTACACCCACTAGGGACAATTTTTCACATTTACCCAGCCAATTAACCTACAAACCTGTACGTCTTTGGAGTGTGGGAGGAAACCGAAGATCTCGGAGAAAACCCACGCAGGTCACGGGGAGAACGTACAAAATCCTTACAGTGCAGCACCCGTAGTCAGGATCGAACCTGAGTCTCCGGCGCTGCATTCGCTGTAAAGCAGCAACTCTACCACTGCGCTACCGTGCCGCCCTCCATTGGTAGCCCTCCAGTTCAGGTGTAACCTATCCCACTTGTACAGGTCACCTCCGCCCCAGAAGAGATCCCGATGGTGCAAAAATCTGAATCCCTGCTCCCTGCACCAACTCTTCAGCCACACATCCATCTGTCCTATCCTCCTGTTCTGACTTCCACTAGTTCTTGGCATAGGGAGTAATGCAGAGATCACTACCCTGGAGGTCCTGCTTTAACCTTTTGCCTAATTCCCTATAATCATTCTGCAGGACCTCATTCCTTTCCCTACCCATGTCATTGTGCCAATGTGCACAACAACTTCTGGCTGCTCGCCCTCACTCTTGAGAATGCTGTGCAGTCGCTCCGAGACACCCAGGACCCTGGAACCAGGGAGGCAACACACCATCCTGGAGACTTGTTTGCTGCCACACAATCTCCTGTCTGTGCCCCTAACTAACGAGAGACTTGACAGTGGTAGTTAAAATCAACAGAGGTTTAGGTACAGCATATAAAGTAAAACCATGTCCAGTGGCTGAAGAATTTACCACAGATTAATTTAAACTGTGAGACTTTCCTGTGTGGCCTAGCAAGTGACTTTATAAATATACACAGTCAAAGAGTGGTGTGGCACACATTTAAAGTGACCAGCATCACCCATTCCAGTGAGGATTTTTTCCAAGGAACAATATTATAAATAAAACATGCAATCGAGATCTACAATAATCTGTTTCTAAAGACAGACACAAAATGCTGGAGTAACTCGGCAGGCAAGATCTCTGGAGAAAATGGACAAGTAAATTTTAGAGTTGTGACTCTTCTTCAGACGGAAGAGAGAGTTAGATTTGGTTCTTACGGCTAAGGGAATCAATGGATACGGGGGAAAAGCCAGAATGGGGTGCTGATTTTGGATGATCAGCCACGATCACATTGAATGGCAGTGCTGGCTCAAAGGGCCGAATGGCCTACTCCTGCACCTATTTTCTATGTTTCTATGCTTCTAATATTCAGGGAAAATCCACCCCTCCCTCTTCCCTCCATTGCCAAAGTGAGATCATACATAAACTGCAGGAAAAATGTTCCTGATGTTGGGGGAGTCCAGACCCAGGGGTCAGTTTAAGAATAAGGGTAGGCCATTTAGGACTGTGAGGAAAAACTTTTTCACCCAGAGAGTTGTGAATCTGTGGAATTCTCTAACACAGAAGGCAGTGGAGGCCGATTCACTGGATTTTTTCACGAGGGAGTTAGATTTAGCTCTTAGAGCTAAAAGAATCAAGGGATATGGGGAAAAAGCAGGAACGGGGTATTGATTTTAGATGATCAGCCATGATCATATTGAATGGGGGTGCTGGCTCGAAGGGCCTACTCCTGCACCTATTTTTCTATGTTTCTATGTTTCTAACATCATCTCATATCCCACCTGCGTTGTTTACAATCTAACGGTATGAACATTGAATGATCAAATTTTAGATAACTAACCTACAAACTACCCTTCCTTCTGCCCCACCTGGATGCACTTACAGTGCATTCAGAAAGTATTCAGACCCCTTCACTTTTTCCACATTTTGTTACGTTACAGCCTTATTTTAAAATGGATTAAATTCATTTTTTTAATCATCAATCTACACACAATACCCCATAATAAAAAAGTGACATTTTTGCAAAGTAATTAAAAATAAATAACTGAAATATCACATTTACATAAGTATTCAGACCCTTTACTCAGTACTTTGTTGAGGCACCATTGGCAGCGATTGCAACCTCAAGTCTTCTTGGGTATCACGTTACAAGCTTGGCACACCTGTATTTGGGTAATTTCTCCCATTCTTCTCTACAGATCCTCTCAAGCTCTGTCAGGTTGGATGGGGAGCGTCGATGCACAGCTATTTTCAGGTCCCTCCAGAGATGTTCGATCGGGTTCAAGTCCTCCTAGGCCACTCAAGGACATTCACAGACTTGTCACAAAGCCACTCCTGTGTTGTCTTGGCTGTGTGCTTAGGGTCGTTGTCCTGTTGGAAGATGAACCTCCGCCCCAGTCTGAGGTCAAAAATGCTCTGGAGCAGGTTTTCATCAGGATCTATCTGTACTTTGCTCCGTTCATCTTTCCCTCGATCCTGATTAGTCTCCCAGTTCCTGCCGCTGAAAAACATCCCCACAGCATGATGCTGCCACCACCATGCTTCACCGTAGGTATGGTATTAGCCAGGTGATGAGCGGTTCCACTTGGCATTCAGGCCAAAGAGTTCAATCTTGGTTTCATCAGACCAGAGAATCTTGTTTCTCATGGTCTGAGAGTCCTTTAGGTGCCTTTTGGCAAACTTTTTGCCAGTTCTATGAAGAGTCCTGGTGGTTCCAAAGTTCTTCCATTTAAGAATGACAGAGGCCACTTTGCTCTTCGGGACCTGCAATGCTGTTGGACAGGCGAGATGCAGGAAGATTGTTCCCGATGTTGGGGAAGTCCAGAACAAGGGGTCACAGTTTAAGGATAAGGGGGAAGTCTTTTAGGACCGAGATGAGAAAGTTTTTTTTCACACAGAGTGGTGAATCTGTGGAATTCTCTGCCACAGAAGGTAGTTGAGGCCAGTTCATTGGCTATATTTAAGAGGGAGTTAGATGTGGCCCTTGTGGCTAAAGGGACCAGGGGGTATGGAGAGAAGGCAGGTACGGGATACTGAGTTGGATGATCAGCCATGATCATATTGAATGGCGGTGCAGGCTCGAAGGGCTGAATGGCCTACTCCTGCCCCTATTTTCTATGTTTCTATATTGTTTTATACCCTTCCCCAGATCTGTGTCTCGACGCAATCCTGTCTCGGAGGTCTGTGGACAATTCCTTTGTGTCTTCATGGCTTGGTTTTTGCTCTGACATGCACTGCCAACTGTGGGACCTAATATAGACAGATGTGTGTCTTTTCAAATCATGTCCAATCAATTTAATTTACCACTGGTGGACTCCAATCAAGTTGTAGAAACATCAAGGATAATCAATGGAAACAGGATGAACCTGAGCTTAATTTTGAGTGTCATAGCAAAGGGTCTGAATACTTACGTAAATGTGATATTTCAGTCATTTCTTTTTAATTACTGCAAACATTTCTAAACACCTGTTTTCGCTTCTTCATTCTGTGGGGTATTGTGTGTAGATTGACGATATAAAAAAGAATTTAATCCATTTTAAAATAAGGCTGTAACGTAACAAAATGTGGAAAAAGTGAAGGGGTCTGAATACTTTCTGAATGCACTGTATTTCTCCCCTTCCCCTCACCCTCCACCTATATTCCCTCCTCTTGCTTCAGAACTCGCACCTCTCCTATTCTTATCTCATACCAAATCTTCCCCTCACCTTATCCACCTATCATTTGCCCTGCTTCGTCCTGCCTTCCCAGCTTTCTCTCTCCCACCCCCCTCTTCCCTCCCCAACCACATAGTCTAACCAAGTGGATCGAGTGGTAAAGAAGGTATGCTTGTAGGAAGCCAAAAGGAGCAGAATGAGGCTATTCGGCCCATCGGGTCTGCTCCGCCATTCAATCATGGCTGATTTACCTATCTCTCTAAACCCCAATTCCCTGTAACCTTTGACACCTTTACCAATCAAGAACATGCCAATCTCCATTTTAAAAATTGCCCAAAGACAGTCTCCACTGCCGTCGGTAGCAATGAATTCTAGATTCACCACCCTCTGACTAAAGAAATTCCTCCTCATCTCCTTTCTATAGATCCTTTTATTCTGAGGCTGTGCCCTCTGGTCCTAGACTCTCCCACTGGTGAAAACATCCTCTCCACATCCACTCTATCCAGGTATGTGGCATGCTTGCTTTTATAGGACAGGGCATTGAGTATAAGAGTCAGGAAATCATGATGCAGTGTTATAGGATTTTGCCTGCATTTGGAGGGTTGTGTGCAGTTCTGGTCACCCCAGTACAGGAAGGATGTAGAGGCTTTGGAAAGGGTGCAGAAGAAGTTTATTAGAATGATTAGGGAATGGATTAGGGAATTTTTGCTACAGGGAGATGGTTGCATAAACTTGGACTGTTTTTTCAGGAATGTCGGAGTTTGCGAGGAGACCTGACAGAATTATATATATAATTATTTGAGGCACAGAGAGGATCGACAGTTGGAACCTTTTTCCCAGGATGGAGATATCAGATACAAGAAGGCATGGCTTTTAAGACAAGAGGGACAAACTTTAAATGGAGGGCAGGTTTTGTTTTACACACCAAGGGTGTTGAGTGCCTGGAACACGGTGCCAGGGTTGGTGGTTGAGGCAGATACTATATTGGCACTTAAGTGACTTGTGGATGGGCACATGGATATGCAGGAAATGGATTATGTGCAGGCAGATGATAGCTAGTCTTGGCATCATGTTCAGCACAGGCATTGTGGGCCGAAAAGCCTGTTCTTGTGCTGTACTGTTCTATGTATGTCAAACACAGACTGCATATTACAATGGCAAGACTATGTGCAAAGACTAAAAATTAACAGAGGAACCACAGTAAATGGTAGAGATAAGGGCAGGGCACAATGATTAATTTTATTGATAAGAGAATTGTGTGGTTTAAAACCAAGAAGATCTGAAGTGTTGTTGTATTACTTTGCAACAGAATACATCAAAATGTAGGGTGAGAATTCCAGATTTATTAATATCCTACACGATTACTTTTTAAAGACTATTTAAAGTCTCTGAATGCATAATCAAGCTGCCCACAGTGCTGCTGATGAATATATCTGGAATTACTTGGGGTAACACATTAATATCTGAATTTTACATCAATTCTGAAGGAGGAACAAGCAGCAGATGCAAAGTATGGGTAGAAATACTGGAATTAAAGTAGAATGCAGTTTTACTATGAACACAAAATCTGGAAACTTAATGAAAATTCGCTCAGAACAATATTACTGTATCTATGTAATAATTTCAACAATATCCCCTCCTTCCCCCCCCCCCCCCACCTCATGTAATAATAATTTCAAAGATCTTAAATAACAAACTCATTTATCAAATTAGAATGAAAGACATTAGCAGTTTCATTCTGCTAAGACAGTTGCTGACTTTAGAAAAACAAAGGCAGAACAGCACAAAACACTTCATGCTAGTCCCAGCTAAAGGAGGGTAGACAGTCTCTGATAATTAAAAAGACCCTTATTGTTTGAGATTCACTCAAAATATGTACAAGATAATACAATGACGTTCTGTGACACCTCAAACATTATTTAATCTGTCCACGTGTAGGAACTGCAGATGCTGTTTTGCACCAAAGATGGACACAAAACGTTGGAGTAATTCAGGCAACATCTCTGGGGAGAAGGAATGGGTGATGTTTCGGATTGAGACTAAAGAAAGGTCTCGACCCGAAACGTCACCCATTCCTTCTCACCAGAGATGCTGCCTGGCCCACTGAGTTACTCCAGCATTTTGTGTCTATCTTTAATCTTTACAGTCGATGTTTGTTGTGCAAATAACTGCACTAACACACAATGCAAAGTTTGTGTCACTTCAATCTCCCTTTTCCAGACGTTTATACAACATAAAAATTCAGTAGAATGTCGACCTGCCTGGAAGAGCAATCAGTCAAATATCAAGATATTTACTTTTGGGGCTGTGACTCGAAATTAGTTAATATCGACACCATTAAATTGCCTTTTATAAGACTGTAGGTGAATGTGCTTAGATAGAATTATGCCTGATGTTTTGTGACAGCTCATGGAACAGATTGAAAGGCCCATGGCCAAGTGTTACACAGGGTACCCAAAAGCAAAGCCAGAATTTTTGTCTAGACTGAGGTTGATGGGTGTTTGCCAGAAAAACTGCGTATACTTCTAATTAAAGTAATTAACTCCAGGATTCAACGTTCTGAAACAAAGAAACATCTGTAGTGGAGCTGTCTATTCCACCCATCAATTCACAGCGACAGGAGAATTTTAGCTCAGATATTAGTTGGTCGATTAGTAATACTACACTGCTGAAATGGGGCATCAGTTGAAGAAAAAATTAAGTATTGATATCTAACTTGCATTCAGAACTTCTATGGAGTTTGAACTGTAGTTAATTAAAATAGTCGTCATTCCAAAAACCAAAATAATTATCTGTCTAATTCAACTTAATGGTAATCTTCTCATAATTGTACTTCTAACGGGGAGGAGTACATTGACAAAGGATACTAATAAATGTGTAGGAAGGAACTGCTGATGCTGGTTTAAACCAAAGATAGACTTAAAATGCTGGAGCAACTCATTTGCAGGCAGCATCTCTGGAGAGAAGGAATGGATGACATTTTGGGTTGAGTCTTAAGAAGGGTCTCAACCCGAATAATAAATGGATGCTCCATCTTACTTAAATAAGGAATAGACTTAAGTATGGCACAGCAATAGAGTTGTTGCCTTACAGCGAATGAAGCACCAGAGACCCGGGTTCAATCCCGACTACGGGTGCCGTCTGTACAGACTTTGTATGTTCTCCCCTTGACCTGAGTGGGTTTTCTCCGAGATCTTCAGTTTTCTCCCACACTCCAAAGACGTACAGGTATGTAGGTTAATTGGTTTGGTAAAAGTAAAAATTGTCCCAAGTGGGTAAAGGATAGTGTTACTGTGTGGGGATCGCTAGTTCTCCAGAGATGCTGCCAGTCCTGCTGAGTTACTCCTGCACTTTGTGTCTTTATTTGCTTTGCAAGCATCAGATTTACAGATTTGCTTTGAGATGTGGCCAAACAGAATTCACAGCACCATTAGCCATTTTAGTTTAGGATGGAAAATAACGCATCCCTGAGGCCACTCTAGAGTTTTAGGGTTCTCTAGGATTCAGCCAACAGAGCAGTGAGGTCCGAGCCTGAACCATGAGATCCAGCAGGCCTTGGTGGGCCGAGTGCAAGTGTTCCTCCAAAAGGTCACTGAGTCTACACTTGGTCTCGCTGATGAAAAGAAGATCACATTGGGAACCAGGTGCAGCAGATTCTGAGCTTGATGTTCCCCATTATTCTCTATTAATTTACTTTGAAATATATCATTCACATAATGGATAATATGCTCATCATTTGTACATCGTAAAAGCATGGCAATTTTTCTTCAAATGAAATTCACATCCAAATTTTACCAATGTACTAAATCAAACTTAAATTCAGATAATGAATGAATGTTTTCCCCACAAATATTCCATTGTTGATAATATTTCCAGGAATACCAAAGTCTCCACATCACCGCCTATATCTCGTTTCCCTTATCCCTAACCCCTAACATCTGAAGAAGGGTATCGACACGAAATGTCACCCATTCCTTCTCTCCATGGATGCTGCCTGTCCCATTGAGTTACTCCAACTTTTTGTGTCTAACTTCAATTACATTTTCCACCATGGTTTAATTGAGGTATCTGCAACAAAAATGACCCATATTAGGAATGTCCCAATTTCCTAAGTTGTCGCAGTGCCTTTTCCAATGGCACGTGTGAGGCTTGCTGTGGACCTTAGAATTCTTTGTGTGAGCTGCTATTTCTCATCTAGTGGTAGACACAAAATGCTGGAGTAACTCAGCGGGACAGGCAGCATCGCTGGAGAGAAGGAATGGGTGACGTTTCGGGTCGAGACCCTTCTTCAGACTGAAGGTTTGGAGTGATATGGGCCAAACACAGACAATGGGGTCCAGCTCAGCTAAGCAACGTAGCCAGTATGGATGAGATGGGCTGAAGGGCCTGTTTCCACACTGTATGACTATGAATAAACACTACAGATATGGCAAGTTTATTTTTACAACCCATGCTTCATGCCAGCAGTTGCTCATCTTAACTCTACAGATCTGTAAACAGTAGGAATACCCTCTGTTTGCAATTCACCTGCATAATGAATCCATTACAGGTTTTGCTTTATTTTTGCATACTAATCCAAGCATATTTCATTTGGCAAGGTTATTGGGTTAACATGAGCACTTGCCAGCACTTGTCCTGTACTCACTGGAGTTTTGCAGAATGAGGGTCATAAGGTCATTAGGCCATTCGGCCCATCAAGTCTACTCCGCCATTCAATCATGGCTGATCTATCTCTCCCTCCTAACCCCATTTTCCTGCCTTCTCCCCATAACCTCTGACACCTGTACTAATCAAGAATCTACCTATCTCTGCCTTAAAAATGTCCACTGACTTGGCCTCCACAGCCTTCTGTGGCAAAGAATTCCCCAGACTCACCACCCTCTGACTAAAGAATATTTCTCTTCATCTCCTTCCTAAAAGAACGTCCTTTAATTCTGCGGCTATGACCTCTCGTCCTAGACTCTCCCACTGGTGGAAACATTCTCTCCACCTCCACTCTAACCAAGCCTTTCACTATTCTGCATGTTTCAATGAGGTCCCTCCTCATTCTTCTAAACTCCAGCGACTACAGGCCCAGTGCCGACAAACGCTCATCATAGGTTAACCTGGAGAGGACCTCATTGAAACTTACCGAATAGTGATAGGGCCTGGATAGAGTGGATGTGGAGAGGATGTTTCCATTAGTGGGAGAGTCTAGATCCAGAGGCCATAGCCTCAGAATAAAAGGATGTACCTTTAGAAAGGAGATGAGGAGGAATTTATAAGGCAGAGGGTGGTGAATTTGTGGAATTCATTGCCACAGATGGCAGTGGAGGCCATCAATGATAATTCCGTCAATGGTAAGGCCTAGAGATTGATAGATTCTTGATTAATATGGGTGTCAAGGGTTATGGGGAAAAGGCAGGAGAATGGGGTTGAAAGGGGAAGATAGAGAAGCCATGATTGAATGGCAGAGTAGAAATGATGGGCTGAATGGCCTAATTCTGCTGCTATAACATGAACGTATCTCATCTAGAACATAGAACAGTAAAGCACAGGAACAGCTCTCAGCCGTGAGGTAGACACGAAATGCTGGAGTAACTCAGCGGGTCAGGCAGCATCTCTGGAGAGAAGGAATAGGTGACGTTTCGGGTCGAGACCCTTCTTCAGACCCTTCGTCTGTGCTGACAATAATTACACTCGCCTCACCTGTCTGCACATGATCCACACCCCATTATTCCTTGCAGGTCCAGAGGTGTACAAATGCTACTTTAACAACATGCCCACCCTCCCCCACCCCTCGCAATGTGTTCCACACACCTCTCACTCAATAGGCAAAATAAACTAGCCCCACACATCTCCTATAAAACCTTTCCTCCTCTCACTTTAAAACTATGTTCTCCAGTATTTGACATTTCTGCCCTGGGAAAAGGTCTCTGACTATGTACCCTATCCATGGCTCTCATCATTTTATAAACCTAGCATGTCACCGCTCAATCCGCGATGCACCTAAGACAATGCAAGTTAGTCTAATGTCTCCTTATTATACTCTCTCATCCAGGCAACATATCATATATATACAGCCGGAAACAGGCCTTTTCGGCCCTCCAAGTCCGTGCCGCCCAGCGATCCCCGTACATTAACACTATCCTATACCCACTAGGGACAATTTTTACATTTACCCAGCCAATTAACCTACATACCTGTACGTCTTTGGAGTACAACATCCTGGTGAACATCCTCAGCATCCTGTCCAAAGCTTCCACATCCTTCTTGCAATGGGAGGATTTATCCTCTTACCCCCTGAACTGCACAGGCTAAGTAGAGTTCAAATCTGACCTCCTGATTCTTGTATTCAGTGCTCTGACCAATGGAGACAAGCATACCATAGGCCTTTTCGGAGGACCTAACATGGTCCAATAACACTGCTGCACTGGTCAAGAAGGCACAGCAACGACTGTTCTACCTAAGAACACTGAAGAAGTCTGGTCTACCCCAACAGCTGCTGACGACATTCTACTGCTGCACCATAGAGAGCATCCTAACACATGGCATCCCTGTGTGGTACCTCAGCTGCACGGAGGCAGAGAGGAAAGCTCTTCAGCAGGTAGTCTACAGAGCTCAGAGGACCATCGGAACACAGCTACCAGCCTTGGAGGGCATCTACAACACACGATGCCTCAGAAAAGCCACCAGCATCCACAAAGACTTTTCACACCCCTGCAACAGTCTGTTCGAACTCCTTCCATCGGGCAGACGATACAAGGCCTTCTACGCCCGCACCTCCAGACTCAGGAACAGCTTCATCCCCAGGGCCATAGCTGCTATGAGCCGGATGGTCACAACGCACAGTGATCCGGCACAGATCTACTTGCACTTTATTCTGTCTTAAAACTGTTACAATTTGTTTCGTTGGGTTGTTTAAATTAATACTGACAAGCTAAATTATTGCATCGTATGGGAGGCGCATTCCCAATCTCGTTGTACCCCTGTACAATGACAATAAAGATATATTGTATTGTATTGTATTATTAACCTATCTACTCATGTTGCCACTCTCAGGGAGCTATGGACTTGCACCCAAAGACCCCTCCGTACATCAACTCTCCTCAGGATCCTTCCATTTACTCTGTGGGTCCTTTTAAATGAGATATATTTACTATATACTTTCCCTCACATTTGATCTCCCACAGTGCAACCCCTCACACTTTAAACAATTAAACTCCATCTGCCATTTCTCCGCCCATATCTCAAATCTCAACTGATCTCTAACCTGGTATATCTTTCTTCAACCTTCTTCACTATCCATAACTCCACCAATGTCTGCATCGTCTGCAAACACTATCCACCCACCCACATTTTTGTCTAGGAAAATAACTGCAGATGCTGGTACAAATCAAATGTGTTTATTCACAAAATTCTGGAGTAACTCAGCAGGTCAGGCAGCATCTCAGGAGAGAAGGAATGGGTGACGTTTCAGGTCGAGGCCCTTCTTCGGTCGAAACAAAAATACAATTTAAAACAGTAAGATTTAAAACTAAGATCATTGTCAATTATTGCAATAATTAACAGTGGATAGATTATTCATCTGACCATTCAACGCTAGATATTGTTCCAGTGGAGACACAAGAAATTGCAGATGCAAAAATTGAGCAAAACACAGTGCTGGAGGAAATCAGTGGGTTCTGAAGAAGGAATCAACCGACAATGTGTTTGGGTCAGGACCCCTTTTCAGATTCATTGGAGTAGGGGGCAGAAAAGTGGAAAAAAAGATGTGAACGAGACAAAGCCTGGCAAGTGATAGGTGGATACAGGTGAGGGGGGTGATGGTGTTAACTGGTAGATGGGTGGAGTAAGTGACAAAGGATCAAGGTGAATAGGGGACAAAAGGGTGTCATGTAAGGAGAGAGGAGGAGTGAAATGTAAAGCCAAATGGAGGGGAATGGGTGTAAAAGAGAATAAGAGTGAGGGGAAAGAGGAAGTATAAAAGTGTAATGTGGGACACTCGGGTATGGGAGATGAGTGTACTACGGAGGGTGATGGGGGGGGGGGGGGGGGGAGGTGGGAGCTGGCTGTAGAAATGCATGAGCACTGAGGTGAGAGGTGTTATTATATGAAATTGGAGAATTCCATGTTCATACCATTGGGTTGTAAGCTACCCAAACGGAATACGAAGTGTTGTTCCTCCAGTTTGCATATGGACTCACTCTGGCAATGGAGGAGGCCCAGGACAGAAAGATTAGTGTAGGAATGTAAAGAGGAGTTAAAATGGTTAACAACCGGCAGATCCAGCAGACCTTGGCAGACCGTGCACATGTGTTCGGCGAAACGGGCGCTTGGTCTAAGCTCGGACGCACCGATGTACTGTAGGCATTAGAGATACAGTGTGGAAACAGGCCCTTCGGCCCGTACCAATCAGGACTCACCCCATACTAACACTATCCTACACAATAGGGACACTTTACGATTTTACCAAAGCCAATTAACCTACAAACCTGCACGTCTTTGGAGTGTGGGAGGAAACCAGAGCACCCGGGGAAAACCCATGCGGTCACAGGGAGAACGTAAAATTCCATACAGACAGGACCCGTAGTTAGGATCAAACCCGGGTCTCTGGCTCTATCCTTGCACCACTGTGCCTCCCATTAGATGAGGTTAGAGGAGGTGCATGTGAACCTCCATCCCACCTGGACAAACTGCTGGGATCCTTGGATGGAAGTGAGAGAGGAGGCATAAGGACAGGTGTTACATCTCCTGCAGTTGCAGGGTGAAATACCTCAACAAATGCGAATCAAGGTATTTGGAGACAGGCTTGGTGTAGATATTATTCCAAACCAGACATGCTTCTCCAGCTGCCAACGTAAAATAAAGAAAGTCACTTAATTTAAAGGTTTTTTTGCCAGTCAGTGGATATTTTTATGGCGGATATACACCGATCAGCCAAAACATTATGACCACCGACAGGCGAAGTGAATAACATTGATTATCTTGTTACAATGGCACCTGTCAAGGGGATTTATTAGGCAGCAAGTGAACAGTCAGTTCTTGAAGTTGATGTGTTGGTTGCAGGAGAAATGGGCAGGAGTAAAGACCTGAGCGACTTTGACAGGGGCCAAATTGCTATGGCCAGACGACTGGGTCAGAGCATCTCTGAAACGGCAAGGCTTGTGGGGTGCTCCCAGTCAGCAGTGGTGAGTACCTACCGACAGTGGTAGAGGGACAAACCGAAGAGGGACAAACCACAAATCGGCGACAGGGTGTTGGGCGCCCAAGGCTCATCGATACGCGAGGACAACGAAGGCTATCCCGTCTGGTCCGAACCGACAGAACGTCTACTGTGGCACAAGTCACAGAAAATTTAATTTTAATGGTGGTCATGGGAGGAATGTATCACAATACACAGTGCATTGCACCCTGCTGCGTATGGGGCTGCACACGGAGGACCAACAGCATATTAGGCAGATGGTCATAATGTTTTGGCTCATCAGGTGTTGGTTGATCAGTGTAGATTCTTGATTAGTACGGATGTCAGAGGTTATGGGGAGAAGGAAAGAGAATAAGGTTAGGAGGGAGAGATAGATCTGCCATGATTGAATGGCGGAGTAGACTTGATGGGCCGATTGGCCTAATTCTGCTCCTGTCACTTATGATCTTATGCCCCATCTAAGATAGTCCCTTTGCCATGTTTGGCCCTTATCCCTCTAAACCTTTCCTATCAATGTACCTGCCCAAGTGTCTTTTAAATGCTCTTATAGTACCTGCCTCACAGCCCCCTCTGGCAGCCTGTTCCATATACTCACCATCCTCTGAGTGAGGAAATTGCCTCTTAGGCCTGTAACCTATCTAGAATTATAGGCAAATCTAGATTTTGTTTTCAGTGGAAAAAGTTAGACAGTATTGAACAGGACTGCAATAAACTACAAGACAGGAATAAACAAACTAAATTGGCAAATAAACTAAACAACATTGAGGTTAAGAAGTTGATGCCTACATGATTCTGGGCGTGATGGTATACAAAACAGTTAATATTGAGATATTGAGTTAATATTCTTCAGTCTGATGAAGGGTCTCCACCTGAAACGTCACCCATTCTTTCTCTCCAGAATCATGTATGTTAGTCAAGTCAAGTCAAGTCAAGTCAATTTTATTTGTATAGCACATTTAAAAACAACCCACGTTGACCAAAGTGCTGTACATCTGATTAGGTACTAAGGAAAAAAAAAAGAAACATACAGTAGCACGCAAACAGTTCACAGCGCCTCCTCAATGAGCCTCAAACGCTAGGGAGTAGAAATAGGTTTTGAGTCTGGACTTAAAGGAGTCGATGGAGGGGGCAGTTCTGATGGGGAGAGGGATGCTGTTCCACAGTCTAGGAGCTGCAACCGCAAAAGTGCGGTCACCCCTGAGCTTAAGCCTAGACCGCGGGATACTGAGTAGCCCCAAGTCGGCCGACCTGAGGGACCTGGAGTTAGAGAGGGGGGTTAGAAGATTTTTGATGTCGGGGGGGGAATGTCCATTTAGGGCTTTATACGTGAATAGGAGGAGCTTGAAGTTGATTTTGTACCGTACAGGGAGCCAGTGGAGAGAGGCCAGAATCGGGGTGATGTGGTCCCTTTTACGGGTACCCGTCAGGAGTCTCGCTGCGGCGTTTTGGACCAGTTGCAGGCGGGACAGGGAAGATTGGCTGATCCCAGTGTATAGGGAGTTGCAGTAGTCTAGGCGGGAGGAAATGAAAGCGTGAATGATTTTTTCTGTGTCGTCGAATTGGAGGAAAGGTTTGATTTTAGCTATGGTTCGAAGTTGGAAGAAGCTGGCTTTTACCACAGCGTTGACTTGCTTATCAAATTTTAATGCAGAGTCAAATATCATGCCGAGGTTTTTGACATGCGGTTTGACTAGGCAGGATAGACTTCCAAGACTGCCTGTTATCGATTTGATGGAGTCGGGGGGGCCGAATAGGATGACCTCAGACTTGCTCTCATTTAATTGGAGGAAGTTCTGTGCCATCCAACATTTTATGTCCTCAAGGCAGTGTAAGAGGCTGTTTAAATTTGACTGGTTGTTGGGTTTCAGGGGGAGGTAAAGCTGAGTGTCATCGGCATAGCAGTGGAAAGAAATGCCGTGCCTTTGAATGATTTGGCCAAGGGGGAGCATGTATAGAGAGAAGAGAATGGGGCCTAGGATGGAGCCTTGTGGAACTCCGCAGGAGAGGCTAGCTGGAGCAGAGGAATAACTGCCTAAGTTGATGGCGAAACTCCTATCTTTGAGGTACGAAGCGAACCAGCTCAGGGCAGTGCCATCAATGCCAACCGCGTACCGGAGACGGTCAATAAGGATGGTGTGGTCCACTGTATCGAACGCTGCGCTGAGGTCGAGAAGGAGCAGGATTGCACAGTCGCCGGTGTCGATGGCGAGAAGCAGGTCGTTGTGTACCTTCAACAAGGCAGATTCTGTGCTGTGGTGGGCTCTGAAACCTGACTGGAAACTTTCCAGGATGGTGTACTGGCGCAGGTAGGGCACTAATTGGTTTAGAATTGCCTTTTCAAGGACTTTTGACAGGAATGGCAGTTTGGAAATGGGTCTGTAGTTGCTAGGTCTAGGTTAGGCTTTTTCAGTAGGGGCTGGACCACCGCGTGCTTGAAACTGGTTGGAACAGTGCCAGTGGCCAGAGAACTGTTGATAATAGAGAGGATGCTGGGACCAGCTATTGCAATGACATCCTTCAGAAGGGCAGTGGGGGCAGGATCAAGGGGGCAGGTTGCAGGTTTCATAGCGGAGACAAGCTTTGCAAGGGAGGATAGAGTGACGGGTTGGAAGCAGTCCAATTTAGATGAACAGACTAGTGAGACAGCTAGGTCACGGGTGGGAGGGGAAATGTTCATTCTAATGTTCTCAACTTTGTTGGTGAAAAATTTAGCGAATTCTTCGCACTTAGCAGGGGACCCAACTAAGCTGGTACTGGGGGCGGGACATATGACAGAAGTAATTGTTCTAAATAGGACCTTGGAGTTATGAGAGTTTTTGGAAATAAGGTCAGAGAAGTATTGTGCTCTAGCAGACTTTACTGCTTCCTGGTATTTGAGAAGATTGTTTCTCAGAATTTCTAAGGAAATTTGAAGCTTGTCACATTTTCACCTCCTTTCTGATTTTCTGCACTCCCTTCTTAGGGCTTTGGTGGTGTCATTGAGCCACGGCCGACCTTTGGGCTTAGGCTTTTTCATTTTAAGGGGAGCGATAGAATCCAGGATGGAAGAGCAAGTGATATTAAATAAAGAGGCGAGATCTTCAGTGCTGAGATGGGGGGGGGGAGAGGCCTCAAAAGTGCAGATGTTGGGGGCAACTGTGAGAGCCTCGGAGAATTTACTGGCAGTCAATGAATTTATGTCGCGGGAGTAGCGAACAGGGAGATGAGATTTTGCGGGAGATAAAGGCAGAGATGCGTCAAAAATGATAGCGCTGTGGTCCGATAGACAGGCTTCAGTAGTTTCAAAGTTGTTGATTGGGAATCCGGACGATAACACTAGGTCGAGAGTATGGCCTAACTTGTGAGTGGGTCCCGTGGTGTGAAGAGTCAGATTGAAGGACTCAACCAGGTGCATAAATTCACTCACAAGAGGCTTAGTGGGACAGCAAACATGAATATTAAAGTCACCAAGAATCATGATCCGGTCAAATTTGGGCAAAATGCTAGAAATCAGATCAGCAAATTGGGTGATGAAGTCCTTATGCATTTTTGGTGGGCGATACACAAGAACAATTAAGAGGGGATAGGCTAGGCCTACTTTAATTAGTTGCACCTCGAAACTGGAGAAATGATCAGCGTTCAGGAGGCGGCAGTTGAAATGTTTCTTAAACACAGTGGCTAAGCCCCCACCGCGTCCGGAGAACCTAGGCGAGGTGAAGAAGTTACAGTCATCAGGACAGAGTTCCACGAGTGGAGCAAGCTCACCAGGGTTAAGCCAGGATTCTGTGAGCAGTAAGAAGTCCAATCCACTGGTGGTGAAGAAGTCGTTGAGGATGAAGGTCTTGTTCTGTAGGGATCTTGCGTTGATCAGGGCCACTTTAGCAGGGACAGCAGGTGAGCTTCGGTCTGGTAGCGGCTCCCACGCCAGCGGGCGGAGGTTCAGGGAGACCACGCCGCTACGCTTCACAGATGGCCTTGCTGGGAGCCCACGGGCCGGCAGTCCAGGGACCGGGATGATCGGTCAAAGAGCGGCATACCTGAGCTCGAGGGAGCGCCGGTGGATGGAGCAGTAAGGTCGACCAGGTCCGACTTCGCAGCGCTGGGCGAGGTAGGCCGCTGTTGGATGAGCGCGGGCGAGGTTTTTTTCATTTTCGAATGTTCCCGCGCGTTTACCCCGCCTCCTAGCACGGGGCGTGCGGCGGTGGATGTAAGGCTGGGCCCGCACATCTACCGGGAGTTGATCGAGGAGCGATCGCTGGAAGAAACTTTGTCTGGGACCTGGACTGAAGAAGTCGACGACGGAGGGTCGGATCAACAGGAGGGTTCGGCGGTCGTAAACCAAAGTGGCTCGAAGAACACTACGATCTCCAGGTGAGCGACGACAGGCAGCCAAACACAACGGCGCGGCCATCTTGAACAGTATTGTGTTAGGGGATGAAATAATATCCTGGGTAGATCGGAACACTCAGCTCAGGTGACAATTGGATCAGCCATGATCATATTAAATGTTGGAGCAAGCTTGCGGGCATAATCCTGCCCTGCTGTTTGTATTCAATAGAATTGATTCCTTGGACAAAGGTGCGGCCCAAAGACCAAACAACTTGGATCGCCTCATGCCGAATGAAGTTTGTAAGAGATTATTTCATTAAAACATGCAAAAAGAAGGATGGCAGAACAGATGCTGAAAATTATTTTGATTGGGTAGCAAGGCCATAACTGAGGTAGGCATCATTTAAAAATGATTCAGATTTTACGGTTGGAAGTTTAGTGGGAAGTGGGCAAAGATAGGGCATATTGGGTGACACGGACAAGTTGAGCCGAAGGGCCTTTCTGTGC
This sequence comes from Rhinoraja longicauda, assembly GCF_053455715.1. Classification (NCBI taxonomy): domain Eukaryota; kingdom Metazoa; phylum Chordata; class Chondrichthyes; order Rajiformes; family Arhynchobatidae; genus Rhinoraja; species Rhinoraja longicauda. The sequence continues at coordinate 1,629,114 of NC_135983.1, read as the reverse complement.
TGTATGACTTTTTTAGGAGAAACTTAAATAGACAGTCATTTTTTGGAATTCCCTACCCTCTAGGGAGGAGAATAGCAAATGAATTGACATTCAAAGAAACATAGTACAGGCTTGAAAGCCGACTAGAGGGAGATCATCTATTAAATAGCAGATTTTAATGAATATCTCAAAGATAGTTGTGGTTTGAGCAGGTTATTGCACAACAGTGAAGCATGGGCGACTTACCGACATCAAGAATGGAAATTGAATGATTTTCTTCCCGCTATCATCATCGCATTCTGGAGGGTTTCTTCGCAGGCCCAAATCACCAACGAATCTGTCCTCTCCCTGACCAACATGCCTAGCATCCCTGCGCCCCTCAAACAGTACCATCTCAGCTGGCTTGGACGTCTGCACAAGATGGAAAATGGACACATCCCTAAAGATATGCTATACAGGGAGGTCGCCATAGCATGGAGGCCAAGTGGAAGGTCAAAGTTTCTCAATGAGGATACAGTTACAAGACCTGACATTTTTTTAGCGTTGGCACTGACAACTGGGAAGTGGCTGCTGAGGTTCCGGGGGTGGTGGCGAAACGTCACAACATATGGTTGAAGACCCTGGAGACCAGGGACCACAAAATGACCAACTGCAACAAAACACACTCCCCAATCCAATGGCCAGAGACAACTTCAACTGTGGGAGGCTCTGTCTGTCAAGGATAGAGAGATCTAGTCAGCCACAGCAGGATAGGCGACCACAGATGAAACATTCCACGCCCCATGCAGGACAACGTCAAAGCCGCACCATCATCTCTCACAGATGGACGGATGCTGACCAGCTGGGATTTATTCTGGTTTATCCTCCTACTACTCATTTCAAATTTCATAAGATCAAAAGTGATAGGAGAATTAGACCATTTGGCCCATCAAGTCCACTCCGCCATTCAATCATGGCTGATCTATCTCTCCCTCCTAACCCCATTCTCTTGCCTTCTCCCCATAACCTCTGACACCCTTGTTAATCAAGAATCTATCTCTGCCTTAAATATATTCACCGACTTTGCCTCCACAGCCTTCTGAGGCAAAGAAAATTATTTAAATATTACTACTACAGTAGTACTACTCTGGATTCTGCCATTACTACTCATTTTATATTTCAATACAAAAATGTAATTAGTCACATAAAAATGGGCCACATAATGTTTTGGCAGAACGGCAAAATAGAAGTTTTCAATGATGAAGGGGGTGCAAGAACTGAGTGAGCCATGCATGTGTTTACACAAATCTCGAAAGGTGGTGGGACAGATTGAGAAAAAGATCACGGGCTTTATAAATTGAAGCATCAAGTACAAAAATAAAACTCTGGTTCCACAGTAACTGCAACCGGTCAGCACAACTGGGAAGATGTGAAGGCCATTGATTTAGCAGAATGGTAAGAGGGACTTTAGTTATGTGGATGGACTGACAAACTCAGATTATTTTCCTTAGCAAAAAACAACACAACATGGAGTAACTCAGCGGGCCAGGCAGCATCTCTGGAGAAAAGGAACAGGAGATGTTTCGGGTCAAAACCCTTCTTCATCTATTCCCTTTCTCCAGAGATGCTGCCTGACCCGCTGAGTTACTCCAGCTTTTTGTGTCTATCTTCAATGTAAACCAGCATCTGCAGTTTTCCTTCCTGCACACTTGAGTTTGCCTTGATTATATTTATGTATGGTATATCTGATCTATTTGGATAGCATGCAAAACAAAGCTTTTCCCTGTACCTCGGTACACATGAGAATAATAAACCTACATGGATGTTGCATTCAACAGAGAATTTGGTAGATACTGGAGGGAGAAAAAAAGGCTACAGGTAACCATTAGAACAGACTAAGCTGCTCTTGCAACGTGTCAAGATGAGCTTCATGAACTCAATCACCTCCTCCCATGTTGTAATCATTGGCACAAAATCAGCAAAATTGATAATAGACTAGTATTAAAAAACAAAATGGTTCACTGCGCCACATGAAGAGACTGAAGCGCTGTGACAACTCATGGGCGCAGGTAGAGCAGCAATGTGTAGCGACTGAGAATGACTGGTGATCATCAATTACCAGCACCTCATTTACCTGACGAGAGGTGGTGGAGAAAGGAGGCAAAGAAAACATACTTTTGAACTCTGCAACATTTTTCAATGATATGACCTTGGCATTCACACCTCATTCATTTTCCACTGCCAAAGCACAGCTGGAGTTGCTACAATCATTCTTCCATGATTAGTACGTATATAAAAATAAAGTTAGAATAAATGCCATGAAAGTCAGCCAAAATGGAAACAATGGCATTTATCAAATTATCTTCATGTAGGAAAATCTGAACAAAAAAGCACATTCAGCTCCAGCACAATCATGTTGGCCTTTCACAAAATTAGTTTTCCAAAGCACAAGAAATTTCATTTGATCGGCAACTTTAACACAGTAAAGCATTCACAGCTTCATGAACACATTCACCTCTTACCATGTTGTAACATTCAGCACAGGCAGGACAGGCAGAATTGACAACAGACTAGTATTACAAATGCAAATAGATGACTATGCTGCATTGAGAAGACACTGAAGTCTGCGTCAACTCATGCACATTGGAAGAATAGCACAGAGAATAATGTGGTGTCCATGGCCCCGTCAGAATCAATGGTACCGGTGGAGATGGACAAGAGCATCAAGCTCCTAGGACCAACAGCTTATGTAGTTTAGTCTATTACAGTCACATGAACTGAGCTTATGTAGTTTAGTCTATTAGAGTCACATGCACTGAGGTACCGTGAAAAGCTTTTGTGTGCTATCCAGTCAGTGAAAAGACTATATATGTTTACAATCAAGCCATCCACGGAGTAGATACAGGATGAAGGGAATAACGTTTTGTGCAAGATAAAGTCCAGTTAAAGATAGTCCAAAGGTCTCCAATGAGGTAGATGGTAAGTCGGCACTGCTTTCATTGGTGAAAAGATGGTTTAGTTGCCAGATAACAGCTGGGAAGAAACCCCTGAATCTGGAGGTATGCGGTTTCACACTTTTGTACCTCTTCCCTGATGGGAGAAGGGAGAAGAGGGAGAGACACATCCTTGATTATGCTGGTGGCCTTGCCAAGGCAGCTGAAATGTTGATGGAATCAATGGAAGGGAGGTTTGTTTACATGATGGTCTCAGCTACGTCAACAACTCTGTCCAATTTCCTGCGGTATCAGATGGAGCTGTTCCCAAACCATGCTGTAATGTATCCCAATAAAATGCTTTCTAAGCTGCACCTGTAGAAGTTAGTGAGAGTTGCTGGGGCATGCTGAACTTTAAGCTTTCTGAGGCGTTGGTGTGCTTTCTTTGTCTGGACCAACCATAATGAAGCTCTGGCTACGAAAGCACAGCAATGCATCTAGTTCTTCAGAAGACGAAGAAATCTTGGCATATCTCCAACGACTCTTACCAACTTCTACATCGCAGCTTGGTTTGGCAACACCCCTGTCCACGATGTAGCTCTGTCCATTACACAAGAAAGCTTCCCTGCCACATCCAGCCCCATCATTCCATCTTGTCACCTCTCCCGTCGGCAGAAGGTACCAAAGCTTGAAAGCACATATCATCAGAATACGTTCTTCCCCGCTGTAATCAGACCACTGAACGGTCCTCTCATAAGCCAAGGGTGTATTCCTGATCTTCCAAGCAACCTCATTATGGACCTTGACATAGGTGTAGGAAGGAACAGCAGATGCTGGTTTAAACCGAAGATAGACACAAAAAGCTGGAGTAACTCAGCGGGACAGGCAGCATCTCTGGAGAGAAGGAATGGGCGACATTTCGGGGCTAGACCATTCTTCAGACTGGTTAGGGATAAGGGAAATGAGAGATATAGACGATAATATGGAGACATAAAGAACAATGAATGAAAGATATGCAGAAAAGTAATGATGATAAAGGAAACAGGCTATTGTTAGCTGTTTGTAGGGTGAAAACAAGAAGCTAATGTAACTTGGGTGGGGGAGGGATAGAGAGAGGGGGAAAGCCGGGCCTACCTGGTGAGAGAAATCAATATTCATACCACTGGGCTGTAAGCTGCCCAACCGAAATATGAGATGCTGTTCCTCCAGTTTGCGATTAGCCTCACTCTGACAATGGAGGAGACCTAGGACAGAAAGGTCTGTGTAGGATTGAGAAGGAGAATTAAAGTGTTTAGCAACCGGGAGATCAGGTAGATTCAGGTGGGCTGAGCGAATGTATTCCGCGAAACGATCGCCCAGTCTGCATTTGGTCTCGCCGATGTACGAGTCCACATCTCGAACGATGGATATCGTAAACGAGGTTTGTGGAGGTGCAAGTGAACCTCTCCCTAACCTGAAAGGACTGTCAGGGTCCCTGGACAGTCGAGGGAGGAGGTGTTGCGACAGGTGTTGCATCTTCTGCGGTTGCAGAGGAAGGTACTTGGGGAGGGGGTGGTTTGGGTGGGAAGGGATGAGTTAACCAGGGATTTGAGAAGGGAACGGTCTCTGCGGAAGGCAAAAAGGGGTGGAGATGGGAAAATGTAGCTGCTGGTGGGATCCCGTTGGAGATGGCGGAAATTTCAGAGGATTATGTGTTGTATGCGATGGCTGATGGGGGTGGAAGGCAAGGACTAGGGGGACTCTGTCTCTGTTGCGACTAGGGGGAGGGGGAGCAAGGGCAGGGTACGGAGGAGACACGAGTGCGGGCCTCATCTATGATGGGAGAGGGGAACCCCCGTTCCCTAAAAAATGAGGACGTTGGTCTGTCTTATGCGATCTCCCAGGGATGAGTTGGCCATGGAGATGGCAATGATGGCACGAGGGGAATTGCAGTGCATCAAGATTGTTTGGGAGACTGGAGTTGATGTACGCTGTGACCATCGACTCAACGCACTTCATGATAATGGATATCAGAGCCACTGGATGGTTATCATCAAAGCATGGTTCCTTCTTTTTCTTTGGCACTGGATGATAGTGGTCTTCTTAAAGCAAGTGACTACTTAGATTGGAGGAGAGAGAGGTTAAAGATGTCTGTGAACACTCCTGCCAGCGGGATCCTGCAGGTTCTGAGGACAGGGCTGGTGAAGTTAGGGGGTGGGAGCATAAACATGCTGCAATGGAGAGGTTGCAGAAGGCCACCCGCGGTGCGGACTGGCAACGCGGCCGGACGCCTTTATCGAGGCGCCACGTTCTCGGTGGCGCGGCCAATAGAGCCCGTGGCTGGGGACTGGATCGGCATCACGGAGGCCTCAGAAGAGGCCCTGGCAGCGTTGTGGAGAGGTCGGTGCAGCGGACGAGACGGACACGTGAAGTAAGGACGTCGCTGCCGAGGGAAGGAAGACCCGACGTGGGGGGATCGCTGTGAAGGAGGGGGGAGGGGAAGAACAAGGGGAGGATTGGCGCAGGGGGAGAGGGGGAAGTTGTACTGTGACTTGTCACATGTGACAATAAAGTTTACATTTATTCATTCATTGGGCTGTTTCTGCCCTGCATATTCTTGCCCATTTGTTTTCATTGACTGTAGCAGATTATTAGTTTAGTTATGAGATACAGCGTGGAAACAGGCCCTTCGGCCCACCAAGTCTGCACTGACCAGCGATCCCCACACATTAACACTACTCTACACACACTAGGGACAATTTACAATTATACCAAGCCTATTAACCAACAAACATGTACGTCTTTGGAGTGTGGGACGAAACCGGAGATTTCGGAGAAAGCCCACGCAGGTCACGGGGAGAACGTACCATCTCCGTACAGACAGCACCCACAGTGTCTGGCGCTGTAAGGCAGCAACTTTACCGCTGCGCCACCGTGCCACAATTTCTTTGACTGTAGCCGATTATTAGTTATATACAATATACTTTATGTGTAGGGTGGAGCCGGGTTTGGCAGTGACCATACCGACACTCAGGGTAGGGTGAACTCATATCTTTTATTTACAGTTGTACGAATGTCCAGGACCACATGGGGGCGCTGTCCCTCGCTGTCAGGTGATGCTGGCCATCTCGGGGCTGTCCCAGCAGCTCGCTCCTGGCTTTCAAAGGAGGAGGCATGGCGATCTCAAGCTTCTCCCTGCAATTCACTCTTTCAATGAGAGAAGATGCTGGCGGTCCCAGGCTTAACCTGGCAGCTCAGCTTTGGGGCTCGAAGACGCAGTCTCTGGTTTATCCTGGCAGCTCAGTCTTTGCCCGTGTGCATGGGCGCAGTCACTTGTTGCGTGGGCAGGAAGAGGCACTGGCATCTCAGGCTTGCCCTGGCCACTCACTCCAAAGACGTACGGATTTGTAGATTAATTGGCTTGGTATATATGTAAATTGTCCCTAGGATTGTGTTAATGTGCGGGGACCGCTGGTCGGTGTGGACTCGGTGGGCCGAGGGGCCTGTTTCCGCACTGTATCTCTAAACTAAACTAAAAAAAGTAGAGGTACTGACTGTCTAGGGCCTCTTCCCAGAATCTCAGCCTTGATCACACAGTGGCACTGGTGGTCTCAGGTTTGTCCCAGTGGCTTAGTCTTCCTCAAAACTGCAACACTGGAGCATAGCTAGCAGGGAGGCACCTCACTTTCTCTCCCTTCTGCTTATTCTTCTCTCATCCTCTCCCGTCCCCTCTGGCTAGAAAGCCCGGGTTTTATAGGGAGTAGTCTGACAAGGCTCGTGTGGCTGACTAGCTAATTGGATCCAGCTTTCAGTTTCAGTTTAGTTTATTGTCATGTGTATTGAGATACAGTGAAAAGCTTTTTGTTGCGTGCTAACCAGTCAGTAGAAAGACAATACATGATTATAATCTATCCATTTACACTGTATAGATACATGATAAGGGAATAACATTCAATGTAAGGTCAAGGATAGTCCGAGAGTCATCAAAAAGCTGGATAGAGTTCAGCACTGCTCTCTGGTTGTGGTAGGATGATTCAGTTGCCTGATAATGTTATCAATGAAGCTGGGGATTGGCCTCTCCTGGCCTATCAGCCAGTGATAGGGGTCAGAGCGGCATCCAAGGGAAGGTGGGCTGTCATCAGGGCTAGAGGCAAGAGGCCAGAGTGATTTGCCACTGACATGCAACGAGTATGACCTTATCATTTCCAGATTTTCTATCATTAACTTGTTGTGTGACTTCAGCTGTAAACGGCGATCAATTCCAATATGGATGTAATGGCATCACGTGGGTCCCACACACAGAGCAGCTGAGGTGTTCAAAATCAGACGCAGCCACGAGAATGCAGTACAAAGCAGCCCAGAGGTTGAAGTCTTCCACTGGCGAGCAGGATTCCTGAACATAATGACACTTCTGTGCAAAGGTCCTGGATGTTCCCTTCGCAAGTACCAACATTTCTCAGCAAATCCCAGCCCATTTAGAACAAGGTATAAAAATAGAGACTTCAAAACTGAAGTAGAATCATACAGCAAGGAAGCAGGCCCTTCGGCCCGACTGGCCCATGCCGACCAAGATACCCCATCTACACTAGTCCCACCTGCCCGGGTTTGGCCCATATCTCTCTAAACCTTTCTATGTACCTGTCCAAATATCTTTTAAAAGGTGTTGTAGTACCTGCCTCTACTACCTCCTCTGGCAGCTGGTTCCATGTACCCACCACCCACTGTGTGGAAAAAGTCACCCCTCAGATTTCTATTAAATCTTTCCCCTCACCTATGTTAATGGAATTCGTTTTTTTTTTTAAAGTTAACATACAAGTTAAGGTATTTAGTCGCATCAATTTAAAGTACAAATTGATTATGATCTAACGTCAGCATGGTGGCTGGGTGGTTATTACAGACACTAGCTCAATCCTTAGCTTGGGTGCTGACTGGTGGTGTTTGCATGTGCTTCTGTTAAATGCCTGGGCATTCTGGTTTCCTTTCATATTCCAAAGGTGGGCATGGCATGAGAATCAGGGCAGTTGATGGGCTTGTGAGAGAGAGAACAAGTTAATGAAAATAAATTAGCTAACTGAACGGTCAACATGATGAATGGTCTAACTCTGTCCCTCTGTTCCCAGCTGCTGCATCCAAATTATATAACTCTTCCACATGCAATGCACAGGAATATCTAATCAATTCTGTTACCCAAATTTATTTTAAAAAAATTATTTCGTATATATATTATTAATGCCTCTGGCTGTTTCTATTTTATCTCTCATAAAACCTAGAATTCGATTAGCTCCCAGTTTACATCCTTATCAACAGGAGTTGCTCTCTTGAATGTGCAATGAACCTATATTCTCAACACGCTCTCCTCCAGCACAGCACAAAGCATATTCCTAGTTAGTGAATAGTCAGATTTCCCGTTAAACATTCCTCACACCGAACAATATTGGATTCCTACTGCACATTTTCCATTTTCTCATCTTGTAGTCATGGCAAGCCCCTTGTTTTCCCAAAAATCTCACTATAACTTGTATGTTGGTATAATTTGCAGATATTAATACCACTCAATCTACATCTTCGATGGGTACAGAATACAACATCCTAAAAGTAATAGAACAACACCTGGAAATGAAGAAAATAATTTTTAAAAGCATCGACATTAACATAAATGGTGGATGTCACAGTAGATGTCATGTATGCAGATTCCCATTAAAACCTGCCATCTTAGGACTTTACATGGGAAATTTGCAGCTAAGGGATGGTATGAATCAGTGAATAGACACGTTATAAAGAAAAATTATGCATCATTTATATTTTAAAAATTAGACAAATATGACTTGGAACTCCAGTCTCCTAGTTAATAATTTGGCAGTGTGGTTCTTTGGGGTCAATAGTCAAGTCCCATGGATTATTTTTCCACAGACGTTGCATGACCTGCTGAGTGTTTCTAACATTTTCCATTTGAACAGGAGTTCGATTTTCAGCGATCGAGTAGTTCCTTGCAGCACAAACTTGCTGTTCAATGGTCGGGGAATGTCCTTTGGGAATGGAAATTTGCCGTTCCTTCCCTCTCTGGCATCGATGTGGCTACATACCCAAACAGGAGCAGAAAAATGGCTGATATTTAACTGAAACACCAACGTCACCTATCAATGTTCTCCGGAGATGCTGCCTGACCCGCGGAGATACTCCAGCATCTTTCATCTAACTTCTGTAGCATGTTACATTTGGTTCAAGAAAGCAGCTCTCCTTCACGTTAACATGACAATTAGAGAAGGATAATAATTAATTACCTTACCAGTTTACCGTAAACATTTAGACTATATATATATATATATATATATATATATGCAGTACGGAAACAGGCCATACGGCCCACCGAGTTCACGCCGACCAGTGATCACCCCGTACACAGGCACTATCCTATACACTAGGGACAATTTACAAAAGCAAATCAACCTATGTCTTTAGAGTGTGGGAGGAAACCGGAGAAAACCCACAATGTCAAGGACGGAAACATACAAACTACGTACAAACACACCCGTAGTCAGGATCGAACCCGGGTGTGTGGCGCTCTGAGGCAGCAAGACCACTACACTGCTGTGCTGCCTCTATACAAACATGCCATGAATAAACAAAAACGAGATCTGGCGTATAGCTGAAAGGAATGCTTACTACAGGCCATTATGGATTGTGGACTACTAAAGCACCATGGACTTTTCAAGATCAAATTTCTTTGACCATTCCAGATATATTTTTTTAGCAGTTTTATTGTGATTCCCAGCTATATGTACTCTCGTTTGCTGACCGGATTATTAGTGTGAATTCTCACGTGAAGATTCCAGGATTCCTGTCAGCCTCTTAATTTGTTAGATAGGCCGCATTATTCTCTAGAGGGCAGCACGGTGGTGCAGTGGTAGAGTTGCTGCCTTACAGCACCAGAGACCCGGGTTTGATCAAGGATCCTTGATCCTTGGGTGCTGTCTTTATGGAGTTTGTATCTTCTCCCCGTTTCTCTGGGTCCTCCAGTTTCCTCCCACACTCTAAAGATGTACAGGTTTGTAGGCTAATTGTATGGTAAAATTGTAAACTGTCCTGAGGTTGTGTCAGAAAAATTGTGGCTGTGGTAGCTGACATTGTGTCAGATCGCGTTAGTGTGCAGGAATTGCTGGTCGGCGCGGACTCGGTGGGCCAAAGGGCCTATTTCCATGCTGCATCTCTAAACTAAACTTTATATGCCAGGTTGCTAATATTTTTGTTGCTGGATGAAAATAACACTGTATATTGAATGAGAATACCGAGTGTGTACCAAGAAAAGGAAAGAAATTCTAGGAGAATTAAGTGTATAGTGTTGTGGTACTTCCTCACATGAAAGTTCATTAGAACAGGGAACTTAACTGTTGAGTATCTTTCTCTCAATGTATTAATAATCTTCCACTTACTTAACTATGTCATATTGACAGGAATTGTAATGGGGTCTCTGGTGGACCTTCATAATAGAAAATACAGAAGCAGCATGCGTTTCAACAACATAAAATCACTCAGAAATTTACCCATGTGGGCAGGAAGGGTTTAGGGGGATATGATGTAATACAGGCAAATTGGACAAGCCCAATGTGCCAAGTACCCCCTGTGCCAAATAACCCTTGCATTCCCCCTCCCTCCGTTCCGTCCCTCACCCTACTTGGCCTGCTAGTTTATTGTCTGTTTCTCCTCGTTATCATTTCCTCCAGACAATGGACCATTGTGGGCTCTTTATCTGTCAGTGCTGGCTCCAATTTGTTCTGTACATTTTCATACCTCCAGTTTCCCTCTCACCTGATTCTTTGTCTAAAAAAGTGCCTTGACCCAAAACGTCACCCATTCCTTTTCTCCAGAGATGCTGCCTCAGCCGCTGAGTTACCCCAGCATTTTTTGTCTATCTTAGGTGGGCCGAAAGGCCCGTTTCTGTGCTGTACGGCTCTATGGAACTATTTGATGCACGGTAAAGTGCAAGTTGAAGAGTTATGCAATGAAAGTATGATGGAAATATTGTGACAGGTTCTGCAAGACTCAACCACTTAAAAGGAAGCAGTTTGTTTCTCTGGCCACTTCCCTCTCCTGACGACCTTTAAGAAGAAGTACCATTATAACAGCATACTTTATTCTCCATGAACTTCTCTATATTGCATCTTTCACAGCCTCAGGGTATTCAAAGACTTTACAGCTATAGGCTACTTTGAAGTACAGTCACTGCCATAATATGGGAAACATGAAAGAGCAGAACAACTCCCATGAACTTCAATTTAATAATGCTAACATAATGGAGATATATTGCCTATAACACCAGGGCACATTCCCCTTCATCAAGAGAGCAACATGGGGTCCTTAGCATCCAGCTGAGAGACCATATGGGGTCTCAACAGAACATAGAACAGTACAGGACAGAAACAAACCCACAAGGCCCACAATGTCCATGCCGAACATGATACCATGTTAAACTAATCTCCTCTGCCTGCATGTGATTCGTATCCCCTCATATCCATGTGTCCCCATCACTTTGTGTTTAAAAAACGAAAGATACTAGAGGAGCAAGATGAACCACTCCGTTGAAATCACCTATACTGAAGTGTAGTATGCAAAGGAGCGTAACGTCCGCCATTTTAGTAAGCAAAACCCACCGTTCGCTATGCCTCTCGCAGTGTAATCAGTGTTTTGGGGGAACAGTATGTGTGATGATACCATAAAAATGCAGAATATATCTCATCTATCAATTCACAGATTTTTGTTATTTTTCGTTTAAAAAGTTTCTGCAAGTTTCTGCCTACTAAAATGGCGCCATGGCATACTACGGTTTTTAGGGTCGAGTGGTCTATCTTGCTCTGCTCTATTATCTTTGGTCCCCACCACTTCGTGTTAAAAAAACTTGTCCTGCACATATTCCTTAAACCCTCACCAAAAACTATGCTCATTTCCATCATGGAAAAAAAATTTAATCTATCTTATCTATGCCTCACATGATTTATATAGTTCTATCAGATCTCCTCTCAACCTCTGCAGTCCAGAGAAAACAATCCAATTTGTCCAATGTCTCCTTCTAATCCTGGCAGCATTCTGATAAAGTTCTGCTGCATTCTCGCCAAAATCTCCACATCCTTCCTGTAATGGGGTGCGCAGGACTGCACGCAATACTCCAAAGCAGCCTAACCAAAAGCTGCATCATGACTTCCTGACTCATACACAATGCCCGACAGATGACGGCAAGAATAAAATAGTTCAGGAAGTCATGTTGTAGCAGGGAAGATTAGTGGTTTTAAAAAAAATTATTATTTTTATTAAGAATTTTAGACAGGCACATGGATATGCAGGGAATGGAGCAATATGGATGACGTGCAGGCTAAAGTGATTAGTTTAAGTTGTCATCATGTTCAGCAAGGACATTGTGGTACAAACAGGTGTTCCTGTGCTGTCCTACACCATGTTCTATCTATTCTTTCAGTTTGTTCACAATTTCATATAAACTTTGATGAATTTACCTGTTGACATTAAAACAATTCTAAGCCAGGATTGTCTGATTTTTCATAATTAGTGAGTAGCTAATAGTTGTACTTGTGAGTAAATCTATGCCACACTCTCTCTAAAGACATAATATTGAAAGACAGGGCGGGTCCACAAGTTATATTTTTGAATTGAGGCAAGGCCAACTTTGATGGTATTAGACAGGAAATTGCTCAAGTTGATTGGAGTAGGTTGTTTGCAGGCAAACAAACGTCTGGACTGCAGATGCAAGCTCATACCAAAGATAGACTCAAAGTGCTGGAGTAACTCAGTGGGTCAGGCAGCATCTCTGGACAAAATGGACTGGTTACATCTCGGGTCGGGACCTGAAACATTTGAAGAAGTAATGTGGGAACCTGGACAGGTTGAGTGAGTGGGCAGATGCATGGCAGATGCAGTATAATGTAGATAAATGCGAGGTTATCCACTTGGCGGCAAAAATAAGAAGGCAGATTATTATCTCAATGGTGTCAAGTTAGGTAAGGGGGGGAAGTGCAGCGAGACCTGGGTGTCCTTGTACACCAGTCACTGAAAGTTAGCGTGCAGGTACAGCAGGCAGTGAAGAAAGCTAATGGCATGTTGGCCTTCATAACGAGAGGATTTCAGTATAGGAGTAAGGTTCTTCTGCAGTTGTATAGGGCCCTGGTAAGACCACATCTGGAGTATTGTGTACAGTTTTAGTCTCCTAAGGAAGGACCCATCCTTGTAATTGAGGCAGTGCAGCGTAGGTTCACGAGATTGATCCCTGGGATGGCGGGACTGTCATATGAGGAAAGATTGAAAAGTCTAGGCTTGTATTCACTGGAGTTTAGACAGATGAGAGGGGATCTTATAGAAACATATAAAAGGACTTGACAAGCTAGATGCAGGAAAAATGTTCCCAATGTTGGGGGAATCCAGAACCAGGGGCCACAGTCTTAGAATAAAAGGGAGGCCATTTAAAACTGAGGTGAGAAGGAACTTTTTCACCCAGAGAGTTGTGAATTTGTGGAATTCTCTGCCACAGAGGGCAATGGAAGCCAAATCACTGGATGGATTTAAGAGAGAGTTAGATAGAGCTCTAGGGGCTAGTGGAATCAAGGGATATGGGGAGAAAGCAGGCACGGGTTACTGATTGTGGATGATCAGCCATGATCACAATGAATGGCGGTGCTGGCTCGAAGGGTCGAATGACCACCTTCTGCACCTATTTTCTATGTTTCTATGGGAAGAAGGCTCCCGACCCAAAACGTCACATCCATGTTCACCCGAGATGCTGCCTGACCCGCTGAATTATTCCAGCACTTTGTGTCAAAGTCTGGAAAGTGGGATGTTTTTAAAAGTGTGATGAGAGTTCAGTGCATGCATGTTAGAGTGAAGGGCAAGGCAGGTGGCAGTAAGGAAGCTTGGACGATGGTAGAAATTGAGGATCTGGTCAGGAAAAGGAGGAGGCATGGGTCAATTAATGGAGATGTCTTGGTTCAGGAAATTATGTTGCAGCAAGGCAAGTTTTTTGTGACACAGAGGGTGTTGGGTGCCTGGAACGCACTGTTAGAATTAGTGGCAGAGGCAGATACAACAGTGCCATTTAGGATCCCATCCACCTCAATGCTCTTCAAACACCCCAAAACCATCTGCTTATTAATTTCAATGTTGGTGAAGCTACATTTGGAGTATTGTGTTCAGTTTTGGTCACCCTACTATGGTGATGAAGGTTGACACAAAGTGTTGGAATAACTTTCCTTAAGTGAGTCAAGCACCCACTTTCCTTCAGTCTTTCCATCACCTTTGAAAACTTTTATGCTGTTTATCAACATGAGGACCAAAGTTGTGCCAATGAAAGTCAAAGAAACCATTATGAGACTGAGAAACAAGAATAAAACTGTTAGAGACATCAGCCAAACCTTAGGCTTACCAAAATTAACTGTTTGGAACATCATTAAGAAGAAAGAGAGCACTGGTGTGCTTACTAATCGCAAAGGGACTGGCAGGCCACAGAAGAATTCTCTCTATAATAAAGAAAAAACCCCAAACACCTGTCTGACAGATCAGAAACACTCTTCAGGAGTCAGGTGTGGATTTGTCAATGACCACTGTCCGCAGAAGACTTCATGAACAGAAATATAGAGGCTACACTGCAAGATGCAAACCACTGGTTAGCCGCAAAAATAGGATGGCCAGGTTACAGTTTGCCAAGAAGCACTTAAAAGGGCAACCACAGTTCTGGAAAAAGGTCTTGTGAGACGAAGATTAACTTACATCAGAGTGATGGCAAGAGCAAAGTATGGAAGAGAGAAGGAACTGCCCAAGATCCAAAGCATACCACCTCATCTGTGAAACATGATGGGTGTGTTATGGCCTGGGTATGTATGGCTGCTGAAAGTACTGGCTCACTTATCTTCATTGATGATACAACTGCTGATGGTAGAAGCATAATGAATTCTGAAGTGTATAGACACATCCTATCTGCTCAAGTTCAAACAAATGCCTCAAAACTCATTGGCCGGTGGTTCATTCTACAGCAAGACAATGATCCCAAACATTACTGCTAAAGCAACAAAGGAGTTTTTCAAAGCTAAAAAATGGTCAATTCTTGAGTAGCCAAGTCAATCACCCGATCTGAACCCAATTGAGCATGCCTTTTATATGCTGGAGAAAACTGAAGGGGACTATCCCCCAAAACAAGCATAAGCTAAAGATGGCTGCAATACAGGCCTGGCAGAGCATCACCAGAGAAGACACCCAGCAACTGGTGATGTTCATGAACCGCAGACTTCAAGTAGTCATTGCATGCAAAGGATGCAACAAAATACTAAACATGACCTACTTTCATTTACATGACATTGCTGTGTCCCAAACATTATGGTGCCCTGAAATGGGGGGACTATGGCTGTCATTTCTGCATGGTGAAACAAAAATGTATAAAAATGGCCTTTATTAAAATCTGACAATGTGCACTTTAACCACATGTAATTTTTTTCTATTACAAATCTCAAATTGTGGAGTAGAGAGGCAAATAAATAAATGATGGGTCTTTGTCCCAAACATTATGGAGGGCACTGTAGCATACGCCAACTTTGTGGAAGAGCAAATAAAAACAGAACATCCTTGAAAAATACAGTAGGTTAAAACTGCATCTGTGGAGAGAGGATCAACTTTTTTCCCCCACAGTTGCTGCCTGCCTTACTGAGTTTTCCAGCATATTCTGTTAATGTTTCCATTGCAGCAGTTGTACACATTAACAATTTAAGAATAAATGAGAGTCATTCTAGGGGAAAGGTTTGATGGTGATCACAGTACTGATACTGCTGAAAAATTCAGACACAAAATCATTAAGTTGGAAGTCTACAGATCTAAGTCCCCTGCTTCAATCCTAGGTTTCTGCAACGTTTGAATCTCACTTTTAGGGGCAGCAGAGTGGTGCCTCTGGTAGACCTGCTGCCTCACAGGAGTTTGCACGTATTCTGTGTGACCGCGTGGGTTTCCTTCGGGTGCTCCGGTT
Organism: Rhinoraja longicauda; assembly: GCF_053455715.1. Taxonomy (NCBI): domain Eukaryota; kingdom Metazoa; phylum Chordata; class Chondrichthyes; order Rajiformes; family Arhynchobatidae; genus Rhinoraja; species Rhinoraja longicauda. The sequence continues at coordinate 1,613,238 of NC_135983.1, read as the reverse complement.
TCCTCCCGCATCCCAAAGACTTTCGGACCTGTAGGTTAATTGCCTCTGTACAATTGCCCCGACCGTGTGGGGAGTGGATGCGAAAGTGGGATAACAGAACTAGTGTGAACGGGTGATCAATGGTCAGTATGGACTGTATCTTTCAATCAAACAGAAAACCCCACACGCAGAAAGACTAGCATTTCATTAGCCTTTCAAAACATTTTCTGTGACATTTTCTTTAGAACTATTAATGGGCCTACCCCTTAACTATTTCTGACAAAATTTCTAAAAAAGGTCCAATGAACATGCAAAATAAGATTTTTCCTAATTTGACACACATGTAAATTTTATGTCAAGCTTCCAAAAATGAACCCGATTAATGATTTCTACATAAAAAAGTACAGCACCGTCCAGTGGCTCTGACTTTCACCATCATGTAACGCTTCGAGAGACTGTGATGGCACACATTAACTCCAGCCTCTCAGCCAGGCTTGATTAACTGCAGGAAAAAACTGCAGATGCTGGTTTAAATCGAAGGTAGACACAAAATGCAGGAGTAACTCAGAGGGACAGGCAGCATCTCTGGAAAGATGGAATGGGTGACGCTTCTGGTCAAGACCCTTCTTCAGACTTAAGGATCTCGACCCAAAATGCCACCCACTCCTTCTCTCCTGTCTGCCTGTCCCGCTGAGTTACTCCAGCATTTTGTGTCTACCTTTGATTTACTGCAGTTTACTTACGGTCACAACAGGCCTACAGCAAACGTCATCTCCCTGGCCCTAAATTAACTTCTGGAACACCTAGACAACTAGGACTCCGTTATATTGATGATAGCTCTGCCTTCAACACCAATTTGGATCCCATCCAAATTAATCTCCAAACTCTTGGATCAAGGCCCCCTGGATCCTCAACTTTCTGACCCACAGACCTCAAATCAGTGAGAATAGGTGACAACACCTCCTCCACAATACCTCTCAGCACCAGTGCCCCTCAAGGATGTGTTCTCAGTTCCCTAACATACTCCCTTTGCACTGACAACTATCTGGCCAAATTCCGCTCTAATTCCATCTGCAAGATTGCAGATAACACCACTGTGGTGGGCTGAATCACAACAATGATGAGAGACAGAAAGGAGATGGAGAATATAGTGATAATGTGCCAGGACAGTAACCTCTGTCAATGTCAGAAAGACGAAGGAGCTAGTTATTGACTACAGGAAACATGGTCCAATCAGCACCAATGGTGCTGAAGTGGGAATGGATGAGAGCTTCAAGTTTCTTGGCATTAATATTACCAATGATCTGCTTTGGACCAACCACATTGATGTGACAACCAAAAAGCACACCTACCACAGTCATAAAAAGCTGCAGTAACTTGGCTGGCCAGGCAGCATCTCTGGAGAAATTTCAGGTCAAGACCTTCTTCAGACTGAGAGTCAGGAGAAGGAGGAACAAGAGATAGAGACAAATGAATGGAAGATATGTGGAAAGCAATGATAATTAAGATCATATGGTGCCCACAATGGTCAATTGTTGACGGTGGGATAAGTGATAGTAACAGTGGAACCTCAACAGGATGACAGTAAAACTAGTACGATGACTAGGGAGGGGGAGGGACAAACAGAGAGGGGATGTAAGGGTTATTTGAAGTTAAAGAAATTAATATTAATACCGCTGGGTCGTAAACTGTCCAAGCAAAATGAAGCACAGCAACATCCTGAGGAAATTTGATATGTCTCCAGTTACTTTTAAACTTCTGCAGATGCACCCTAGATAGCAGAGGTTGTCTTACAACTTGATTTGGGAACAGCTCTGTCTGTGCAAGACCACAATAAATTGCAAAGTTGGAGACTCTGTCCATCACACAGACCAGACTCCCCACCATTGACTCCATCTATACTCCAAGTTGCCTCATGAAAGTAGCCGACATAATCATAGATCTGTTCTACCCAGTCTCTCCTTCTCTCTGCTCCCATTCGGCTGAAGATACAGAAACCTGAAAGCACCACACCAGTAGACCCAGCCCCAGCCCCAGCCCCTGCTCCAGCTCCAGCCCCAGCCCCTGCTCCAGCCCCAGCTCCAGCCCCAGCCCCAGCCCCTGCTCCAGCCCCAGCCCCTGCTCCTGCCCCAGCCCCAGCCCCAGCCCCAGCCCCTGCCCCAGCCCCTGCTCCTGCTCCAGCTCCAGCCCCAGCCCCTGCCCCTGCCCCAGCCCCAGCTCCAGCCCCAGCCCCAGCCCCACAGCTCCAGCTCCAGCCCCTGCCCCAGCCCCAGCCCCAGCCCCAGCCCCTGCCCCTGCCCCAGCCCCAGCCCCTGCTCCAGCCCCAGCCCCAGCCCCTGCCCCTGCCCCAGCCCCTGCCCCAGCTCCAGCCCCAGCCCCTGCCCCTGCCCCAGCCCCAGCCCCTGCCCCAGCCCCAGCCCCTGCCCCAGCCCCTGCCCCAGCCCCTGCCCCAGCCCCTGCCCCAGCCCCAGCCCCTGCCCCAGCCCCTGCCCCAGCCCCTGCCCCTGCCCCTGCTCCAGCCCCAGCCCCTGCTCCAGCCCCAGCCCCAGCCCCAGCCCCTGCCCCAGCCCCTGCCCCAGCCCCAGCCCCAGCCCCAGCCCCAGCCCCAGCCCCTGCCCCAGCCCCAGCCCCAGCCCCTGCCCCAGCCCCTGCCCCTGCCCCTGCCCCAGCCCCAGCCCCAGCCCCTGCCCCAGCCCCTGCCCCAGCCCCAGCTCCAGCCCCAGCCCCAGCCCCAGCCCCTGCCCCAGCCCCTGCCCCTGCCCCAGCCCCTGCTCCAGCCCCTGCCCCTGCCCCAGCCCCTGCCCCTGCTCCAGCCCCAGCCCCTGCCCCTGCCCCAGCCCCTGCTCCAGCCCCTGCCCCTGCCCCAGCCCCTGCCCCTGCCCCAGCCCCTGCCCCTGCCCCTGCCCCTGCTCCAGCCCCAGCCCCTGCCCCTGCCCCTGCCCCTGCCCCTGCCCCTGCCCCTGCTCCAGCTCCAGCCCCAGCCCCTGCCCCTGCCCCTGCCCCTGCCCCTGCCCCTGCCCCTGCTCCAGCCCCAGCCCCTGCCCCAGCCCCTGCCCCTGCCCCAGCCCCTGCCCCTGCCCCTGCCCCTGCTCCAGCCCCAGCCCCTGCCCCAGCCCCAGCCCCTGCCCCTGCCCCTGCCCCTGCCCCTGCCCCTGCCCCTGCCCCTGCTCCAGCCCCAGCCCCTGCCCCAGCCCCTGCCCCTGCCCCAGCCCCTGCCCCTGCCCCTGCCCCTGCCCCTGCCCCAGCTCCAGCCCCAGCCCCAGCCCCTCTGTCTACAGGCTTCTGAACAGCCCTTCCATTAGCTGCGGTCCTGTCCGACTCACTTCCACCTCATTGGAGACCTCTGAAGTATATTTAACCAGACTTTATTGCACTGTATGTTGCACGCTGTATCTGTGCACTGTGTTCATGTCTTAGTCTTTTCACCTTCTCCCAGTACACGTGACAATCATAAACTCAACGTTACAGGCAAACAACGAATGATTAATGATTACCAAACTTTACAGACATCAAGCCGACACTGTCTGAGCAACACTTAACCCGAACTCAACTCTCGGTCGGGGTTGGATAAGTACCTTGGCGGCGAGGTAGGCCCGACCCGACCCGACCCGACACGACCCGACCGGTCTCTAGAAGTTTCCAGAAGCCTCCGCGCCCCGGGCTGTTGGGGGGGGGGGGGGTCTCTCTCTCTCTCTCTCTCTCTCCCTCCGGGCCGGGCCTGGTTCTCCGCCGCTCCCTTGACCCCGACCAGTCGTCTGAGGACCAGGCCGCGTTGTCCGCTCCCTCAGCGGGGAACCTGCTGCAGCAACTCCGGCGCCAACTACTCCTGGATCACCGGCACCTTCTGGAGCAACAACAACTACTACTCCCCGGGCAGCAGCAGCAGCAGCAGCAACTCCTGCAGGAGCAGCAGCAGCAGCAGCAGCAGCGACAACTACCACAACAACACCCCCCTGTAGCCGCAGCTTTGCCCCGGGCCAGGCCGGGCCGGCCTTGGGGAAGTGAGTGAGTGAGTGAGTGAGTGAGTGAGTGAGTGAGTGAGTGAGTGAGTGAGTGAGTGAGTGAGTGAGGGCGGTGCTGAGTAGTTCGCCCTGAAGCTCCCAGCCCACAGCTACTGTCCCAGTATTAAGGTATATCAAGTCAACCTTAATATACAAGATGTGCAGTGAAAAATGAAAGTGGCAACGCCTGCGGATTGTGCTAAACTACAAAACAGAATATTAAAAAAAAATTTAACACAAAAAATAAATTAATACAGTAAATTAAATAGACAATAGGTGCAGGAGGAGGCCATTCTGCCCTTCGAGCCAACACCACCATTCAATGTGATCATGGCTGATCATTCTCAATCAGTACCCCGTTCCTGCCTTCTCCCCATACCCCCTGACTCCGCTATCCTTAAGAGCTCTATCTAGCTCTCTCTTGAATGCATTCAGAGAATTGGCCTCCACTGCCTTCTGAGGCAGAGAATTCCACAGATTCACAACTCTCTGACTGAAAAAGTTTTGGGACTAAATGAGTCGCTGGTGATATGAGAGTTAACAGTCCTGATGGCCTGTGGGAAGAAACTCCGTCTCATCCTCTCTGTTTTCACAGCGTGACAGCGGAGGCGTTTGCCTGACCATAGCGGCTGGAACAGTCCGTTGCTGGGGTGGTAGGGGTCCCCCATCATGCACCCAATCTCATGAATACTTCCCGTCGATAGTCCTAAATGAATACTTCTCCTGCACGTTTTACACACTTGACAGTCCTTCTCTGCCTTTGTTGGTAAGTTAGAGTTTGGTAAAACAAGAGGACATAGATTCAGGGGAGTTGGAGTTTATTAATAAAAAAATTACAAGGATGTAGATCAGGGAGTTAGATTTTGTTAATAAAACCAGATGACGTAGATTTATTGTAAGAGATATAGAGGGCACCAGAGGGTGGTCTATATCAGCAATGTACTGCTGGGGAGGGTGGTGGAGGTTGGGTGGTTGTCAGCCAGTCATAGAAGACTATGGCCCAAATAGTGGGCGATGGGGTTAAAACAGATGGGTGTTCACTGGTTGGCATAGTCGTGGTCTGTTTCCCTAAAAAACCCACAAAATGCAGGAGTAACTCAGCATGTCTTCTTCTTCTTCTTCTTCTTCTTCTTTTTGCGTTTGAGGCAGCAGAAATTATGTAACGCCCTCCAGGCGCTGTAGCCAGTGCAATGTGCTGTTGTCGAGGGCCGTGAGGTCTACCCCTCCACCAGGGGGACGGAGGACAGTGCAGTCGGACATGCCGTGCTGCGCTGTTTGCTGGTCTGCTCCACACACGCAGGCTGCTGATGGACGCAACCCCCAACGATGCATGTTGGCGTTGAACCGGCCGACCCCTGTGTGGAGCCTGTTCAGGGCGACCCACTCTTTGCGGGGCATGTCCGAGCCGGGTGGGGCTGTGGTGTTCGGTGCGACAGTGAATTGAGGAGGTGGCGATGTCTGTTCCCAGCTGGTTCTCCATGCTCCTAGTATGTTGAAACCGGAGCCACAGACGGTCGCTGCATGACGGGAGAAAGGGTGACGAGATGACAGGCGTTGAGGTCCCAGTTGCTGTGAATCCTGGGCGAGGTTGTGCAAAGGATGTTTGGCGTCCGATGGGGCCTTGCACACCAGAAGAACTCTCTGCGAAGCTTGGCGGGTGTGATACCTGCGAGCACCGGCAGGAGATCCGTTGGAGTAGGACGTAGGCAGCTAGTGATGATCCGCATGGTGTTGTTGAGGGTGGCGTCTAGCTTGCTGGTATGAGCGCTGTGGCACCATGCTGGGGCGGCGTACTCAGCGGCGCTGCACACGAGTGCAAGAGCACTGGTTCGAAGAGTAGATGTCCTGGCGCCCCATGACGATCCGGCCAAGCAACGCAGGAGGTTGTTCCATGCCGAGACTTTAGTACAGAGAGCTTCAAGGTGTTGCTTGTAGGTCAGCTGCCGATCTAGTTTCACCCCGAGGTCTGTAGGAAATGGGTTGTAGGGTAGGGGTGACCCATTGAGGGTGACGGTTAGCTGGCGTTGAGCTTCCTTGTTGTTCAGGTGAAAGGCCGTGATGGTGGTTTTTGCCACTCTCAGTTTTAGTCTCCAGATCTTAAGGTAGCCCGCGACAACTTCCATGTCTGCCGAGAGCACATCCTCAACATTTGACCAGCTCCTGTCCGAATGCAGTGGGGCCAAGTCATCTGCGTATCCATACTGGCGCGCGGTCGTGCGTGGCAGATCGCTGATATAGAGATTGACGAGCATGGGGGCCAATACCGAGTCTTAGGGGACTCCATTTCTTAGGCATCGCAGTCGGCTAGATTGTCCGTCGCTGGTCTTGAATACAAAACTGCAGTTGGCAAGGATGTTGGCAAGGAACCGCACTAAATGAAGGTCAGGGATGGTGCGGAGGAGCTTCATGATCAGGCCCTGGTGCCACACTGTATCATAGGTGGCGGTGAGGTCCACCAGTGTGATGGCCGCCTTGTCACCCTTTTCGAAACTGTCTTCGATGTCATTGGTCAGCTTGACTATTTGGTGGGTGGTGCAGCGTCCATGCCGAAATCCGGCTTGTTCAGCGGGTTGTTGAGGGTCAACGATTGGATCGAGCCGGGCCAGGAGAAGCCGTTTGAGGAGCTTGTACGGGACACAGAGGAGTGAAATGGGCCGATAGTTCCTTGGGTCGTCCGCAAGCTTGTTTGGTTTTGGTAGCGCAATGACGGTGGCTTTCCGCCAGATCTTCGGAATGGACTGACCAATGAGGCAAGAGGAGTAAAACTCACGGAGCCAGGCCAGGCATTTAGGACTGCAGTGTTTCAGGAATTCTGGGGGGATGTAATCAGGACCCTGAGCTTTTCCACATTTCAGTTGAGAGATGACAGAAGAAAGTTCTGCAGAGGAAAAGGGTGGGGATGAGGAGTTTGCAGAGGGCTGAGTAGGTATTGTCCAGGTTGGTGGGGGTGGGGACGGGGGTGAGGGTGGGGGTGGGGACGGGGGTGAGGGTGGGGGTGGGGACGGGGGTGAGGGTGGGGGTGGGGGTGGGGACGGGGGTGAGGGTGGGGATGAGGATGAGGAGTTTGCAGAGGGCTGAGTAGGTATTGTCCAGGTTGGCGGGGGTGGGAAGGCTGTCGATCCAGAGGTCCACCAGACTTGTGAACTGGTCCCATCTGGCCTTGATCGCTGTGAATGGAGAATGAGAAACACTGGGCAGAAGTTCAGCACCCAGAGCCACAGGGTGCAGCTTAATAGTTCAGATTATTTATTTCAGTTTATTGACATGTGTACTGAGGTACAGTGAAAAACTTTTGTTGTGAGCTAACCAGTCAGTGGAAAAACGATATGTGATTACATTGACCCATCCACAGTGTACAGATACATAATAAAGGGAATAACATTTAGTGCAATATAAAGTCAGATTTAACGGTGTTTCCAGGTTGAGTGGGTATTGCATCCACCATTTAAATCACCAGATGATTGAATTTATCCCATGTTAAATCAGAGAAACTACCAATTCTATCAAAAGCTGGATGCAAATTACTGGAGTAACTTAGTGGGTCAGGCAGCATCTCTGGAGAACATGAATAGGTGACATTTGGAGAAAGGACCTTTCTTCAGTCCCCAGCCAAAATGTCACCTATTCATGTTGTGCAGAGATGCTGCCTGACCCTCGAGTTACTTCAGCACTTTGTGCTTTTTTCTTCAAACCAGCTCTGCAGTTGGTATGAATATTGATTTCTCTCACTTCAGGTAGCTCCAGCATTCCCTCTCTATTTATCCCTCCTCCACTCAAGTCGCACTGGCTTCTTATTTTCACCCAACAAACAGCCTGTTTCCTTAATCATCGTTACTTTTTTGCATACCGTTTATTCATTGTTCTTTATCTCTCTACATCGCTGTCTATATCTTTCATTTCCCTCATCCCTAACCAGTCTGAAGAAGGGTCTCGACCCGAAACGTCACCCATTCCTTCTCTCCAGAGATGTTGCCTGTCCTGCTGGGTTACTCCAGCTTTTTGTGCCTATCTGCAGTTCCTTGTGCCTATCAAAAACTGAATTTGATCATTTTTAGATCAATAGAAAAGGTATTGAGAGATGTGTGCCAAAGGCAGATAAATGGGACTAGCTTGGATAAACAGCATGGATGCACGGATGAGACGGGCCAGAGGGGACATTTCCATGCTGTATGACTACTGACAAGGAAGCACATTAATAAAACCAGACCGAAAGATAAAGAATGGAATGTTTAAACAGGAAACAGGAAGTAAGTGTGTAGTGTTCATAACTTGGTACTTTCCCCTATTACGGAAAAGTGATTAATGTAAAACTGGAGTTTCGTGGGTCTAAAATCCCCTAAATTGCAATTGTCTATTTTCTGTGAATAGCTGTTACGTTCAATGAACTATGGGTGTTGTTCATTTAATGACATCTTTGCTTCACTTCTTTTAAAAGAGTCATCATGATACTATGAAGGTCACAAACCACGTTTTTGCACTCAAATGAACTCCCTGCGTCTTATACCATGTGATTTTACTACTCTCCCCATACTAGGTATACACTGAATTATAGTATTCTTTTCCATACTGTGGAAGAGAATAATAGGCAACACAGATAGTAGAGCTGTTGCCCCACAGCACGGGAGTTCAATCCTGACCTCGGGTACTGTTGGTGTGGAGTTTGTATGTATTCCCCGTGACTGCATGGGTTTCGTCTGGGTGCTCCGGTTTCCTCAAAGACATGTGGGTTTGCAGGTTAATTTGCTTCTGTAAAGTGCCCACAGCGTGCTGTTGAGTTCTGCTGCTACGTGCAGGCAGGCAGTAGATAGGAATGTTCGGTGAACATTTGTATCTTTGTCGGCACCAAAACGTAGCAACACTTGTGTACTGCCTAGCTGAGGTCTGCTACATGATGTTACTGGTTTATATGCTAAACAAAGCTGTACCTAGGTACGTGACAATAAAGTATCATCGAATCATGAAAGTCCTTGCTTGCCCAATTTCTCCCTAGAGCTCAGGCCCTCGATTCCTGGCAATATTGTTGTAAATCATCTCTGCATTCTTTCCAGTTTAATGACATCCTGTAGCCGAGTGACCACAATACTCCATTGCGGTCTCACCTACTTCTTAACTGCAACATAATGTCTCAATGTCTGTACTCAATACCATGACTGATAAAGGCCAATAAGCCAAAAGCCTACTTTACCACCCTATCCAGTTGTGATGCCACTTTCAGGGAACTAGAAACCTGTACTCTTAGATCGCCTTGCTCCACAACACTCCCCCAAACCCTTCCATTCATCGTGAAGCTCCTGCCCTCGCTTGACTTCCCAAAATGCAATACCTCGCCCATATCTGCATTGAAATCCATTACAATACAATACAATACAATACAATATATCTTTATTGTCATTGTACAACGAGATTGGGAATGCGCCTCCCATATGATGCAATAATTTAATTAGCTAGTCAGTATTAATTTAAACAACCCAATGAAACAAATTGTAACAGTTTTAAAACAGAATAAAGTGCAAGTAGATCATTCCTCTGGCCATTTGCCCATCTGATCAAGATTCTGCTGTAATTTTTGAAAACTATCTGCAGTATGTACGATACCATCTACTTTAGTGGCAACTGCAAACTAATCATGCCTTCTACATTTTCATCCAGATCATTGATATAAACCACAGACAGCAATGGGCACAGCACTGATTCCTGAGGCACACCAATAACCTCTGCTTCCTTCCATATAGCTAATTCTGTATCAAGGCAGCTAGCTCTCCCTGGATCCCATGAGATCTAACCTTCCAGAGCAGCCTATCATGCAGAACCTTATCGGTGGCCTTTCTGAAGTCCATATAGACAATGTGTCTAGCTAGCCCTACCCTCATCAACTTTCTCAGTTACCTTAAGAATTCTTTTTACCAGAACACTGCCTAGATTGGAGGGTTTCAGCTACAGGGAGAAGTTGGATAGACTTGGAACTGCGGATGCTGGTTTAAACCGAAGATAGACACAAAAAGCTGGAGTAACTCAGAGGGACAGGCAGCATCTCTGGAGAGAAGGAATGGGCGACATGTCGGGTTGATGTCTGAAGAAGGGTCTCTTTGGACAGACTTGGATTGTTTTCTCCGGAACGTCAGAGGTTGAGAGGAGACTTGATAGAAGTTATCTTGATAGTTAAGAACTTGATAGAAGTTTAAAATTATGAGACGCAGAGATAGGGTAGATAATCAGAACTTTTCTCCAGGGTGGAAATGTCCAACTCTGGAGGGCACAGCTACAAGGTGAGAGGGGAGAATTTAATGGAGATGTGGGGGTTAAGTTTACACAGAGAGTGGAGGGAGCCTGGAACGCATATCTAGGAGTGGTGGTGGGGGCAGATACGATAGTGGGGTTTAAGAGGCTTTTGGATAGGCACAGGGAAGTACAGGAATAGAAGGATATGGATCATGTACAGGCAGATGAGAGTTTAACCTGGCATCATGATCGGCATAAACATTGTGGGCCGAAGGACCTGTTCTTAGCAGTACCGAGCTATGTTATATGGAACTAAATCAAATTCATAAGACACAACCACCCATTGACTATCCCTAATCAGCCTCTGTCTATCCAAAATGCATATATATCTCATCCCTCAGAATCCTCTCCAGTAACCTGCATGTTAGGCTTACTGGTCTATAGGTCCCAAGCTTTTCTTTGCAATTCTTCTTTATTTAAGAGGCACAACATTAGCCACCCTGTAGTCTTCCAAGACAACCATGTCTGAATACTGCAGGGAGGTTCCAAGAGGGAAACTTTGATTTTAGTTTAGTTTAGTTTACAGATACAGCTTGGAAATAGACCCTAGTCCACACCGACCAGCAAAAACACACAAGGGACATTTTTTAACGAACCCAATTAAGCTACAAACCTGTACGTCTTTGGAGTGTGAGAGGAAACCAGGGCAAACTGACGTCGTCATGGGGAGAACGTGCAAACTCCATACAGACAGCACCCTTAGTCAGGATCGAACCGGCTCTCTGGCGCTCTACTGCTGTGTCACCGTGCCGCCGATTTGATATCACAAGGTTAATGACATTAAGACATCTCCACATGCTCCAAGCCAACAGGAACGATTCCACAGCCTTGTGACAGATATATCATTAAATATTGCATGAATGATATCATGTGAATGGTTTGTGGAATGATGTGGAAATATTACTAGTTAAACGTGTGGATTTTAACAAAAGAACAATTATTTTAATGTTCACTCTTGGCAGAATGAGAATGTTTTTTTAATTTATGCTCTATTTTGTTCTGAACTTTGTAACAAACCTTTAATTAAAAGCCAGTGAGGCTGCAATGTGCTGTCCCTGGTTCTGGGTACTTCCCAAGTTCTATATTTTGAATGATCTGTCTGTTGCTTTTCCCATTGTCCTGCAGAAAATTAAACATGCTTGCTTAATTCAGGTTTCCAATAGCGCAGTTCTGTTGAATTTTGATTTAGGAATATGTTGTTAAGAATTAACATGCCTGTAAACGAAACAGGAAGATAGACATAAGATGCTGGAGTAACTCAGAGATCAGGCAGCATCTCTGGAGAAAAGGAATAGGTAATATTTCGGGTCGAGACCTCAGAAGTCACCTATTCCTTCTCTCCAGAGATGCTGCCTGACTGGCTGAGTTACTCCAGCATTTTGTGTCTATCTTCGGTGTAAACCAGCATCTGCAGTTCCTTCTTACAAAGGGAAACAGAAAGCCCACTTGTAATGATTGGCAATTTAAAATACACATTATAACTAACTCACAAATGCTAAATTATGATATCATTATGAAACGGAAGATATATCTGAAATCAACCAAACCAAGAAAACAATGAGAAAAGAGGATACAAAGCATCCTCAGGACTAACTTTAACCTGTACTTTAACGACATCATTGTAGTGCACTACAACAGTACCAATTAAAATATGATTTGAAGCATATTTTGTGGAAATGGTTTAAAAAATTTTTTATCATTCATACTCAGTTGGCAATAGATATTAGCTTAAGAACAGCGTTACCTCTTTTTGAAAATAAAAACAATAAGATGCCAATTCTAAACGTCATCCATCACAAATACTTGGGCTGAAGCAATTCAGAAACTGACTGTCCTGTTTTTGTAAGTATTTCTGTACAACGGTGGTGCAGTGATGGTGTTGCTGCCTTACAGCACCAGAGACTCAAGTTCATTCCTGACTACGGGTGCTGTCTGTACGGAGCTTGTACATTCTCCCTGTGACCATGTGGGTTTTCTCCGGGTGCTCCGGTTTCCTCCCACACTCCAAAGACGTGCAGTTTTTTTACGTCTGGCTTCTGTAAAAAAATGTTAAATTGTCCCTGGTGTGTGGAGTAGTATTAGTGTGCGGAGATCACTGGTCAGCGCAGACTCAGTGGGCTGAAGGGCCTGTTTCCGCATTGAATCTCTAAACTCTAAACTCTGTACAACTTGTACTTCAATAATATAGTGCCTCTTTACATCTCTCCAATAGACCCAGAGTAATTAACAGTGAATTACTTGACTCATTTTACTTTAGTTACTTCCACAACACAGTAACCATTGTTAGCGTAATAAGGTGTGCCAAACATTTTGCTAAAATTGAGGACAGTGTTATTTAGGACAACAGGAAATTATTTAGGACAACAGGAAAGTGCTGGAGTAACTCAGCAGGTCAGGTGGCATCTCCTGAAAACATGGAAAATGGTGTTTAGGGTCGGGACCCTTCTTCAAACTGACGGTGGTGGGGAAGGGTGGGGACAAAGCTAGAAGAGAGGAGGAACAGAACAAAGCCTGGTGAGTGATAGGTGGATACAGGTGAAGAGGGTTTTTGATAGGCAGATGGTTGGACAAAGGCCAGAGATAAAAAGGCAAAAGGTGGGAGAGGTGTGGTAGAAGTGCAAATTGGGAAGCCAGAGGAAGGAATATAGGTGGGAGTGAAGGGGGATGGATGGATGGGGGTATGTCCAGATGGGGCCTGGGGTGGAGTGTGGAGGAAGGGAGAAGGGAATGGGGAGTGGTTTGTAGCTTCGTTACCAAAAGTTGGACAATTCAGTGTTCATACAAGATACAAATAATTTATTGCCAAGTATGTAAGAACATACAAGGAATTTGATTTGCCATACAGGCATAGCAAAAAAGCAACAAGATACACAACTACATAAAAAATAACATAAACATCCACCACAGAGCACTGCGATGAAAGGCAATAACATATTATCTTCTTCCCTCCTTTTCTCCCGCAGCGGGGACAGTCGAACCATCCGCGGTCGGGGTGATCGAAGCTCCGGGGCGGGTTGAAGTTCCCGAAGTCGATCCCTGGTCAAGGGACCGCGAGTTCCACGATGTTAAGTCCGTAGGCTCCCGCGGTTGGAGCTCCCAAAAGTCGATCCCCAGCAAAGGGACTGCCAGCTCCACGATGTTAGGCCGCAGTGCGGACGGAGATACGATATGGGAAAAGTCGCATCTCCGTTAAGAAAAGAGATAAAAAAAGTTTCCCCCACCCCATAATACAAAACTAAAGATGCACTAAAACATACATTAACAACAAACTAAAAACAACAAAAGAAGAAAAGGACGAGACAGATCGTTGGCGAGGCTGCCATCGTACGGCGCCACCTGGTGGGTTGTGAGAATACGAGATGCTGTGCCACTAGTTTGCGTGTGGCCCCACTCTGCCATTGGAGAACATTTCCTGGTCTTTTGCTGCTTCTTTAAACAAAATGGGGAGGGAAAGGGGTTCCATGTCTTCCGATCTCTTTTGAAGAATTGAATTTTGAACATCACTTGGAAAGGGATTGAGGTTTAATCCCTCCCTAACTCCCTGCATTTGGAAAAAATAAGATTTGCCTTAATTGACAAACCTGAGTTATTTTTAAAAATATGGTCTCCATTTATTGAATTTTTAGAAAAGTAAATGGGTTTGGCACAGGACTAAAATAAAAATTTAAAATTAAAAGTTGAAACTTGAGTTAGGGGCTGGATGTACAACTGTGGTTATTGTCTCCCGGATCTACTCCCTTTAGTTTTTATAGTTATATCTTTTTTTTAATCCTCTTATTCTCTCTTCCCAATAGTTTATAGTTTTTTTTATTTTTACTTTCTCTCTTTAAAAATTTAAAAATTGAAGCTATGTAAGAACTCTGTAACAAATGTGTCTTTTATTTCTATTTGCACATATGCTTTTCAAAAATTAAAAAATAAAATTAAAAAAACACTGAACAAGGGTCTCGACCTGAAACATCACCTATTCCTTTACTCCAGAGTAACTCAGCCTGACCCGCTGAGTTACTCCCGCATTTTGTGTCTATCATTGACGTTTAACCTGTGGAAGAGATCAGGGGGTGTGTGATGGGACCTGATATCATGCAAGCCTTGCCTCCTCGGTAGAGCTCAGAGGCTTTGCTGAAGATGACAGGAATGAAGTGACAACAGTGCGAATGATGGAGGAGATCGATGTACAAGGCTGTCATGGACCCGGTAAGGTGGACCCTGACATCAGAAAGATGAGATGAGATTCTTTTGGAACAATATTTTTCATTTTTGTGGTCTCATTCCTCCATTTCCCGTTACTGAAGTCCTGAATATCGAGTTCATTACCAGCCTACAGTGCAGAAGAAGAGACGATAAAGTATTAGGTACATTATATCACATGTTACATAGAGTATAGGTTGTGCAATGCCTAATGCTAACTGTGTCCCAAACATCTCCATCCATTGTGGATTATGATGGCATGTTTGCGGGGACTATCTCATCACCCACAAACATTTCCTCGCTATCCACCAACTCGTAGTACACCTCTACCCTGGTACCCACAGCTGGCTCTCTGTTCCCAGGTCCTAATCCTCATCCACATCTCAGTATCTAGAATGGCCACTTCCTTCATGAGCATTGTAATCCTCCCTTCCCCACTAAATGCGTTCTTTTGATTCTACTTTCTCCTCCATTCGTCTCACTTTCAGTGGTGGGGTCTTAGCCCTTTAGTCCTAGTCTCTGAAAAGTGTTTTTTAAACCGCTACAGTGGTGCAAAGGTAGAGTTGCTGCCTGGGGAGGGGATGGTTTTTGTGTGGGAAAGGATGAGTTAACCAGGGAGTTGCAGAGGGAGCGGTCTCTGTGGAAAGCAGAAAGGGGTGGAGATGGGAAGATGTGGCTAGTGGTGGGATCCTGTTGGAGGTGGTGAAAATGTTGAGGATTATGTGCTGTATGCTACGGCTGATGGGATGAAAGGTAAGGACAAGGCAGACTCTGTCTCTGTTGCGACTAGGGGGAGGGGGAGCAAGGGTGGAGCTGCAGGGAGAACCAAGGAGACACGAGTGAGAGCCTCATCTATGATGGGAGAGGGAGCCCTCTTTGAGGGCAGGATTGGTGAGTTGCAATGCTCTGAAGCAAAATATTTAGTAAAATACCAATAATTGGAAACTGACAAAAATGTATGCTTTTGGAATATATGTATCCATATTAAAAATGCTATCTTAATGCAATTTTTTGTTTTTAATCGATTGATTGAAAGTTACAGCATGGAAACAGGCCCTTTGGCCCACTGAGTTGTTGCTGAACATTGGTCACCCATTCACACCAGTTCTATATTATCCTGGAAAGACACAAAATGTTGGAGTAACTCAGCATCTCTGGAGAACATGGATAGGTGACGTTTCGGTTCCTTCTACACTCCTGTTTCTACACTTCTATGTTATCCGACTGCCTCACTAGGGGCAATTTACAGATGCCAATTAAGGTATGGTTAAACTATTGACCATAGTTTGCAGATACATCATGGAAACAAGCCATTCGGCCCGCCAAGTCCACACCGGTCTTCAATCACCCGTTCACACCAGTTCTATGTTATCCCACTTTCTCATCTGCTTCCTACATACTAGGGCGATTTACAAAGGCCAATTAACCTATAAACCTGCACGTCTTTGGTATGTGGGAGGAAACCGGGGGCACCTGGAGGAAACATGCGGTCACAGGGAGAACATGCAAACGCCACACAGACAGCACCCGAGGTCAGGGTTGAACGCGGGTCTGTGACGCTGTGAGGTAGTGGCTCTACCAACCGTGCCACTGTGATGCTCTGAGCAACCGAGAAAATAGTTGTTCCTCAATTCCTGCCGATGACTCGTTCAGTAACCTTTAAAAAGGTTGGTGCGTCATCCATGTGTAAACCTGACATCATCTACAATGATTAAAATTAAATGTTATTTGTAAAATTAAACAGGATGCCTTTTAAAATGAACAAGATTTTATGTTCTTTTTATACAGAAATCAAAATTTGAAATGAGCTTAATGATTGGATGGCAGAGTGGCCCAGCGATAGAGTTGCCTCTTAACAGCGCCAGAGACCCAGAGATTTCAATCCTGACTACGGGTGCCGTCAGTATGGGGCTTGTACATTCTTCCTGTGACTGCGTGGGTTTTCTCCGGGTGCTCCCTTTTCCCCACATTCCAAAGACATACAGGTTTAGAGGTTTAGTTCAGTTTAGTTTATTGTCACATGTACCGAGGTACAGTGAAAAGCTTTTGTTGTGTGCTGACCAGCCAGCGTAGACATAACACATGTTTACAATTGAGCCATCCACAGTATACATATACATGATAAAGGAATAACGTTTATGGCAAGATAAAGCCAGCAAGGTCTGATCAAATATAGTCCGAGGGTCGCCAATGAGGTAGATAGTAGTTCAGCACTGCTCTGTGGTTATGGTATAACAGTTGCCTGATAACAGCTGGGAAGAAACTGTCCCTGAACCTGGAAGTGTTGGTTTTCATACTTCTGTACTTTTTGCCTGATGGGAGAGGGGAGAAGAGGGAGTGACCAGGGTGGGATGTCTTTATTTATGGGGTGGCCTTGCCGAGGCAGCTTGTCAATGGAAGGGAGGTTGGTTTGTGCGATGGTCTGGGCTGTGTCCACAATTCGCTGCAATTTCTTGCGGTCTTGGATGGAGCTGTTCCCAAACCAACCATCCTGATAAAATGCTTTCTACAACGCACCTGTAAAAGTTGGTAAGTGTTGTTGGGGACATACTGAACTTCCTAAGCCTTCTAAGGAATTAGAGGTGTTGGTGTGCTTTCTTGGGCATTGCTTCAATATGGGTGGTCCAGGAGAAGTTGTTGGTGATATTTACTCCTAGGAATTTGAAGTTTTCAACCATCTCTACTTCAGCGGCATCAATGCAGACTGGGGTATGTGTGCTGCTTCACTTCCTGAAGCCCATCACTATCTGGGGTATACTGGGGTATGTGTGCTGCTTCACTTCCTGAAGCCCATCACTATCTGGGGTATACTGGGGTATGTGTGCTGCTTCACTTCCTGAAGTCCATCACTATCTCCTTTGTCTTGCTGACATTGAGAGAAAGGTTGTTGTCTTGACACCAGGACACCAGGTTCTGAATCTTCTTCCTATACTCCGTCTCATCATTATTTAATATCTGGCCCACAATGCTGCCAATTTGTAAATTGAATCAGATTTGTGCATGGCTGCACCGTCGTGGGTGTACAAGGAGTAAAGAAGGGGGCTGAGAACACAGCCTGTGGAGCCCCCATGTTGAGCATTATCGTGGAGGAGGATTTGTGTCTCTCTGATCCAGGTGTCTCGGGCCAGGGAGATGGCATTGTCCGTCGGCCTGTTGTGGCAGTAGGTGAACTCCAGTGGGTCAAGGCCGCTGGGTAAACTGGATTTAATGTGTTCCATAACCAGCCTCTCAAAACACTTCATGATGGTGGATGTCAAGACCACGGGACAGTGGTCGTTTAGGCATGAGATCTTCGGCACTGCGGCTTCAGTAAGTTGTAAAATTGTTACTAACGTGTAGGACAGTGCACACTTAGTGCACTAGATTGCTGGTCGGCCTGGACTCGGTGGGCCAAAGGGCTGTATCGCTAATGTCTAAAATAAATTGTAAGTAGCCCCAATGCCAATCCAATGTTGATTTGCATGAAGATGGATACAAAATGCTGGAGTAACTCAGCGGGACAGGCAGCATCTCTGGAGAGAAGAAATGGGTGACGTTTCAGGTTGAGACCCTTCTTCAGACCAAAACGTCACCCATTCCGTCTCTCCAGAGATGCTGCCTGTTCCGCTGAGTTACTCCAGTATTTTGTGTCTACCTTCGATTTAAACCAGCATCTGCAGTTCTTTCCTGCACATGTTGATTTGCATTAGTTTGAATGAATAGCGGTAAGATGATGACTCAGGAGAAAGACTCTCAACAAGCAAATGGCCTCCCTATTTTTATCTGGAAGCAACTCTTTACTAGAAATGTAACTCTTTACCAGAAATAAATCTGAAGTGATCACTCGTAATTTAACAGAGAGCAACAGCTGTTTTGTTTAGCATGGTAGGGGAGCGCGTTATTTCAATGCACAAATTGGGCACATACGCCACTAAAGTAAATAAAGATAATTATCGTTATTTTATTTTTTAATGAATGCTTATTGAGTTTTGCTATCCACTTTGCTGCTGTAACCCTGCAAATTTCCCCGTTGTGGGACGAATAAAGGATTATTATTATGTAGGTCTCTGATCTTTGCGCAAAGGAAGGCCACAGGAAATATTATTCAACAATGCACAACTCTTTGGGCAAATACCCAGAGTCTTTTACCCAGAGTAGAGGAATCAAGAACCAGTGGACACAGGTTTAAGATGAGAGGATATAGATATAATGGGAACCTGAGGGGCAACTTTTTCACTAGAGGGTTGGTATATGTAGAGTCAGGTACGATAACAGCATTTAAATAGTCACTTGGGCAAGTACATGGATAGCAAAGGTTTAGAGAGATATGGGCCAAACACAATCAAATGGGACTAGCTTAGATGGGGCATCATGGTCAGCATAGATGAGTGTGGCGAAGGGCCTGTTTCCATGCTGTATGAGTCTATGACAAATATCTAAAACATGTCGGTAGGGGAAACCTCCCAGCTAATATTTTGAGCAAAAAAGGTGCAGGGGGAGGAATTTCACCCTGAGGTTGGCAAGAAACCTTTCTGGTTTCATACGTCCTTACCTTTTCTTTGAAAGGCCACTGAGTCAAGGCATCATAGTGTCCCTTCAGCAAGATGTAATTGGGTGAAATGTGCTTCCCTTCCAGTCTTCATGGCCGTGAAGGTAGATACGTCGGCACATCTTAGAAACTATATGTGGAGATGTAAAATTCTGTGAAAGTAACAGAGGACAAGGAACCAATTCTCATAAATCGTCCGATTATCATTGTACTTTTACCGAAAGCACAGCTCATCAGTGAAGCGGTTTAGTTTAGCTTAGAGATACAGCATGGAAACAGGCCCTTCGGCCCACCGGGTCTGTGCCGATCCCCGCACATTAACATGATCCTACACATACTAGGGACAATTTTTTACACATACGCCAAGCCAATTAACCTACATACCTGTATGTCTTTGTAGTGTGGGAGGAAACCGAAGATCTCGGAGAAACCCCACGCGATCACGGGGAGAACGTACAAACTTCATAAAGACAGTATCCATAGTCGGGATCGAACCTGGGGCTCTGGTGCTGCAGTCAATTCCGCTTCATGATTTTATACAACTCTATAAGATCACCCCCTAGCCTCTTGCGTTCCAAGGAATAATGTCTGCGTTTGACCATATTCTCCCTACAAGCCCTAGAGCCATGACATCTTTGTAAATCTTCACTGCACTCTTTCCAGCTTAACGACATCCTTCCTACAGCAGGGTGACCAAAACTGAACACAATACTCCAAATGCTGCCTCACAAGTGTAATTTAACATCTTAACGTTATAATGTCCCAACTCAATACCCTGACTGATCATATCATATCATATCATATATATACAGCGCGGAAACAGGCCTTTTCGGCCCACCAAGTCCGCGCCGCCCACACTAACACTATTAACACTATCCTACACACACTAGGGACAATTTTTACATTTACCCAGCCAATTAACCTACATGATGAAGGCAAATGTATCAAAAACCCTGCAATACCACTTTCAGGAAACTGTGTGCCTATACTCTGAGATCCCTCTGCTCCCCAGGGCTGCACCAGAGAGCCACAGTCATGGTTGAATTGTGTGAACTTTCAAGGCGTTGGTAATCATGGCTCACAGAAACTTGCAGGTGCAGTAAACAGTTTAGTTTAATTTTAGTTTATTTTAGTATGGAGATACAGCGTGGAAACAGGCCCTTCGGCCCACCGAGTCTACCCCGACCAGTGATCGCTGCACACGATCAGTATGCTACACACACTAGGGACAATTTACAATTATACTAAGCCAATTAGCCGACAAACTGCAGACTCTGGCTTAAACCGAAGATAGACAAAAATGCTGGAGTAACTCAGCAGGACAGGCAGCATCTCTGGAGAGAAGGAATGCGTGATGTTTCGGGTCAAGACCCTTCTTCAGACTGAGTCGGGGGAGAGGGATATACCGAAATAAGGAAGTGTAAGGTGTGGAAACCAGACAATGGGGATGACGATCAAGGAAAATGTAGAATAGATCATTGTTAGCTAAGAGAAGGTAACAACACAGCAAACAGATCAAATGTAAACAAGGACAGTCAGATTAGACGGAGAACTGGGAAGTGGGGGTGGGATGGAGAGAGAGGGATGGCAAGGATTACTTGAAGTTAGAGAAGTCAATGTTCATACCGCTGGGGTGTAAGCTGCCCAAACAAAATATGAGATGCTATTCCTCCAATTTGCACTGGACCTCACTCTGACAATGGAGGAGGCCCAGGACAGAAAGGACAGTATGGGGGGGGGGGTTAAAGAGTTTAACAACCAGGAGTTCAGGTAGGTTTAGGCGGACCTACAAACCTGCATGTCTTTGGAGTGTGGGAGGAAACCGGAGCACCCAGAAAAACCCATGGGGAGAACACACAAATTCCATACAGGCAGCGCCCGTACTCGGGATCGAACCCGGGTCTCTGGCGCTGTAAGGTAGCAACTCTACCTCATCATTATAATGACAAACAGTATGTTGGTCCTTATTGCACGGGGGCTGGAGTAGAAGTATAGTCATGTTGCTCAATTGACCAGAGCAACTGGTGTGACACCATTTGTAATATTGTGACAGGCCTGGCTTTCCCTCAGAACGAGCAATGGCCTTGCTATTGGAGGGTGCTGGTTCATCAGATGGTGACGATTACAGACTGGGCTTACGCTGTCCAGAATTTAGACGAGTTCTCATGTGAGCGCGTAGATTCAACGTGGAGGGCTGGAAGTTGACTATTCAGGACTTCACTCAGTAGATGTTAAATCGTTGGAAATAACTGTCTAAGGTGATTTTGAATATTCAATCTTTAAATTTATTTAAGGCAAAATATATCAATTTTATATCCAGAGGTCAATATATTTTGGTAGTTAGGTATTTAGGGAAGCGATGGATATGGGGTCAGTGCAGGAAAGTGGTGCTGAGGTAAAAATATCGGTCATGATAATATTGAATGTAGCAGCAGGCTTGGCAAGCTGAATGATTGACCGCTACTTCTGTGCTTTATGTTCGAAGCAGAAACAAAACTCCTCCATTCGGGATGCTGTTGTGTTAAAGGTACAATTGTCACACAAACCACAGAGGGAGTTATGATGATCCTATCACTGGAATCCAAGTAAGGGTTTGTCCCATCAATGGCTTCTTGCAACCTTTTTATAATTTGTGGAATTCTCCAGATAAATACGCCACAGTGTGTCATAGATTCCAGTGCTGTAACCTTTTCAGTCCTGACTTGTGTAGCTTGGTCTGTTTGATGCATTCTGGACTGCAAGACTGTCAGCTTTTGGGAGACATAATGTTAAAGAAAAGATAATTGTTGAAGAAAATGTTTATTGATTCAGATAATATTCTTCATTTGTGCTTTTTATTTAACTGTGAAATGAAACAGGTGAATAGATTATATATTAGAAGTTCTTAATCTCTCACTACAATCAAACACCTCAAATTGCTCTACTGCCGTAGAAGGGGAATCAAATTACTCTTACTCAGTCTGAAGAAGGGTCTCGACCCGAAACGTCACCCATCCCTTCTCTCCCGAGATGCTGCCTGACCTGCTGAGTTACTCCAGCATTTTGTGAATACTCTTACTACCCACTTCTTTCTCTACACATCGTTTCTGAAACGTGGGTAGTCCTCAGAATACCATAAAATCAGGCAATTATTTTTGGGTATCATAGAGTCATAGAGTCATACAGCATGAAAACAGACCTTTCGGCCCAAGTTGCCCGCACCAACCAAGATGCCCCATCTACATTAGTTCCACCTGCCTGCGTCTGGCTCATATCTCTCTAAACATTTCCAATCCACGTACTTGTCTAAATGTTTCTTAAACTTTGCGATAGTACCTGCAGGGTGTACCATAGGTTGCTGTTAAATCTTTAGCAATTAGGCCACTAAACATGTTGAGTCAATATAAGGCTACAGTAATGGCATGCTAAAATTGAAATATTTGAAAAGCAAGTAAGAGGTGGTTGTATCCAGCGTATTAGTTTCACCAGTGGGAGGAAGGTGCAGGATAACTGGAACATTTATTGAAGGGGGATGTTGCTCTCAGGAATTTCATTACAGGGCGGCACGGTGGCACAGCGGTAGAGTTGCTGCCTGACGGCACCGGAGGGAGACCTGGGTTCAATCCTGACTACGGGTGCTGTCTGTACGGAGTTTGTACGTTCTCCCTGCGACCTGTTTTCTCATGTGTCCTCCCGCACTCCAAAGATGTACAGATTTGTATGCTAATGGGCTTGGTATAATTGCAAATTGTTCCTAGTTTGTAGGATTGTGCTAGTGATGGAGATCGCTAGTCGGTGCGGACTTGGTGGGCCGAAGGGCTTATTTCTGCACTGTATCTCTAAACTATAAACGAAACTGAACTAAATAGTGGAATCAGCACTAGGTAGAAGCACCAGTGAAAATTCTGTGAAACCTTCAAAGCAATAACTGTATGCTGACTTAATGGTAAAAATGGATGGGTTGAAAGTTCCGAAGATCTCTATAAAATATCATTGTCCAAACATTCCTGACAATGGATCCCAGACCTAAAATGACTTTCCTCGGATGCTGCCTGACTTGATTGATTGATTGACTGAACTGATTGAAAGATAAAGCATGGAAACAGCCCTCCGGCTTCATGCTGACCACTAAAGACTTGCTGAGTCTTTTTTTCTGGCATTTTCTGTTTATATTTGATACATTCAGCATCTGCAGATTTTATTTTTGTTTACTGTTACAATACCCCCTTCATTAGCAAAGGAACAGTTTTACCAGTTTTAATGGCGTTAATAAAAGCTGGAGTACATTGCCACTAATATCTTTGGGTCTTGATGGAGTTAGTGAGTCATACAGCACAGAAACAAGCCCTTGGGCGCAACTTTGCCCACACCAACCAAGATCCCCCATCCACACTAGTCCCATCTGCCTGCGTTTGGCCCACATCGCTCTAACCCTTTCCTATCCATGTACCTGTCCAAATGTGTTTGATGTGAATAAAGTCCCAGACAGAAAGACTTACTCAAATCTCATGAGCTTTTTCTGGTACAATTACAAACCCATTGGATGTTCCAGTATCAGGAGGTTCGCAACAATATCAACTGGAATTCAGACACAGTAAACCCTCGTTTATACAGACCTCATTACAATGGATTTCGGTTACAGTGGACTGACATACCGATATTCACCGCCAACGCCATCCCACGCAACTTCCCCCGCCGCTTCCAGGACATGCCTCACACCGTTACTGCCAATGCCCACCCTCACCTGCACTCCGACCCCCACGGGCCACGACCATAGACTCTACCAATCCTCACCTCTGCCCCGGCCACCAGCAGGAACCCACCTGGATTCCAGGCCCCGCTACCAACCGAGAGTCTGAAGAAGGATCTTGACCCGAAATGTCACCTATCCATGTTCTCTGGAGAAGCTGCCTGACCCGCCGAGTTATTCCAGCACTCTGTGAAACGTCACCTATCCATGTTCTCCAGAGATGCTGCCTGACCCGCTGAGTTACTCCAGCACTCTGTGAAACGTCACCTATCCATGTTCTCCAGAGATGCTGCCTGACCCGCTGAGTTACTCCAGCACTCTGTGAAACGTCACCTATCCATGTTCTCCAGAGATGCTGCCTGACCCGCTGAGTTACTCCAGCACTCTGTGAAACGTCACCTATCCATGTTCTCCAGAGATGCTGCCTGACCCGCTGAGTTACTCCAGCACTCTGTGAAACGTCACCTATCCATGTTCTCCAGAGATGCTGCTTGACCCGCTGAGTTACTCCAGCACTCTGTGAAACGTCACCTATCCATGTTCTCCACAGATGCTGCCTGACCCGCTGACCCAACTGCAGTGCTTGTTTCTCTACTTATACAATGATGTTCCCTTATTTGATTATAGCAAATCATTGGCAATAATGGACACTATCCCAACAATGCATCTTTTATATTTCTTTGTACACTCAATTCACAAGATATCCTTGGTTGGAACAAGTATAGGGAACTGACCAGGGAGAAATTTTGTTTGCATTGTATTAAAGTAAGTCCTTGCCAAGGGTGACTTGGATGCAGGTGACTGCAGCAGCCAAGGAGACAAAAACGGAGAGAAAATAATTGTGCTAAAATGATTTATTCTCAGAATATTAGGACAGTAAAGTGGCGCAACTGTTCAATCCTGACCTCGGGTGCTATCTGTGTGGAGTTTGCATGTTCTCCCTGTGACGGTGTACAGTAGGTGCTCCAGTTTCCTCCCACACCCCAAAGATGTGCAGGTTTATAGGTTAATTGGCTTCTGTAAATTACCCCGAGTGTGCAGGAGGTGGATGAGAAAGTGGGATAATGTAGAACTGGGGGGCTCCGCACGACGGCTGCCTCGCCTACAGTCTGTCTGTCCTTTTCAAACTCTTTTTGTTATTTTTGGTAAGTTTTAAAAGTTTGTGTAAATGTTCTCTGGTTTGTTTTATGTGGGTGGTGGGAGGGGGGTCGGGGGAAACTTTTTTTCAATCTCTTACCTTGCCGGAGATGCGATTGTTTTCCGGATGGTATCTCTGGTCGCTCTGCGGCCTAACATCACGGAGCTGGAGGTCTTGCCTGGGACTGACCTTGAGTCCCCGTGGGGGCGTGGACTTATCATCTGAGCCTGGGATCCCTTGCCTGGGATCGACGCTCCAATGCAGCCTGCGGACTTTAACATCAGGAGCTCGCAGTCTCGGGTTGAGACCGGTCGGGAGCTCCAAAAGCTGCATGAGGTTCGACTGGTCCTGACCCGGGGTAGATCGCCGGCGCGGGGGAGCTGAGACCCCACCCCCGATGAAGGAGCTTGATCGCCCCGACGAGGAAGGCTCGCCACCGGCTACGGGAGTCAAGATCATCCCGTCAACGGAAGGTTAGAGCCCCCGTCCGCTGGAGGACAAAGAAGGGAGAGATTGAACTTTTTTCCACCTTCTAGAAAATTGGTTGGCAGACAGAAAGCAAAGAGTGGGGATAAATGGGTCCCTTTCAGAATGGCAGGCAGTGACTAGTGGGGTACCGCAAGGCTCGGTGCTGGGACCGCAGCTATTTACAATATACATTAATGACTTGGATGAAGGGATTAAAAGTACCATTAGCAAATTTGCAGATGATACAAAGCTGGGTGGTAGTGTGAACTTTGAGGAAGAAGCTATGAGGTTGCAGGGTGACTTGGACAGGTTGTGTGAGTGGGCGGATGCATGGCAGATGCAGTTTAATGTTGATAAGTGTGAGGTTATCCACTTTGGTGGTAAGAATAGGAAGGCAGATTATTATCTGAATGGTGTCAAGTTAGGAAAAGGGGACGTACAACGAGATCTGGGTGTCCTAGTGCATCAGTCACTGAAAGGAAGCATGCAGGTACAGCAGACAGTGAAGAAAGCCAATGGAATGTTAGCCTTCATAACAAGAGGAGTTGAGTATAGGAGCAAAGAGGGCCTTCTGCAGTTGTACAGGGCCCTAGTGAGACCGCACCTGGAGTACTGTGTGCAGTTTTGGTCTCCAAATTTGAGGAAGGATATTCTTGCTATTGAGGGCGTGCAACGTAGGTTTACTAGGTTAATTCCCGGAATGGCGGGACTGTCATATGTTGAAAGACTGGAGCGACTAGGCTTGTATACACTGGAATCTAGAAGGATGAGAGGGGATCTTATTGAAACATATAAGATTATTAAGTGGTTGGACACGTTAGAGGCAGGAAACATGTTCCCAATGTTGGGGCAGTCCAGAACCAGGGTCCACAGTTTGAGAATAAGGGGTGGGCCATTTAGAACAGAGATGAGGAAAAACTTTTTCAGTCAGTGTGTTGTGAATCTGTGGAATTCTCTGCCTCAGAAGGCAGTGGAGGCCAGTTCTCTGAATACATTCAAGAGAGAGCTAGATAGAGCTCTTAAGGATAGCGGAGTCAGGGGGTATGGGGAGAAGGCAGGAACGGGGTACTGATTGCGAATGATCAGCCATGATCACATTGAATGGTGGTGCTGGCTCGAAGGGCCGAATGGCCTCCTCCTGCACCTATTGTCTATTGTCTATCACAGTGAGGAATGTGGAGGAGTCACTGTGGTGGATGTTCATGTTAAATTGGTATTTTGTGTGTCCTGTTGCTTTTTCCTGTTATGACTGTATGGTAAATGAAGTTCCTCATATGTTGCAAAACATACTTGGCTAATAAAGTTTTATTGTGATTGTGATTGCGATTGAACTAGAGTGAACATATGATGGATGGTCAGTGCAGATTTGGTGGGCTGAATGGCCTGTTTCCATGCTGTATCTCTAAACTAAGATCAATATTTTAAAGTTGTATTGATGGAATCGGAAGGGACCAAAGCACACCACAGGCATATTTAATTTTTAAAAAATATTACAGGTCAAAAAGGAAAATAAAAGATAATAGAATCTGGAAGAGCAAAAATACAAGGAAAGCAAATGTGAATGAGGGTCCCGACCCAAAACACCACCAATCCATCTTCCACAGAGCTGCTGCCTGACCTGCTCAGTTACTCCAGCATTTTGTGTCTATCTTTGGTATAAACCCGGCATCTGCTGTTCCTTATTATTACTAAGGTCCTCATACTGGGCAGCTCACAACCCAGCGGCATGAATATTGATTTCTCTAACTTCAAGTAACCCTTGAATCCCCTCTATCGCTATCCCTCCCCCAACCTATTCATCGTACTAGTTTCGCTGTTGTCCTGTTGAGTTTCACTGTCTGTATGCTCGTTATCACCTACCCACAGCCAACAATGAACCATTGTGGACTCCACATTTCCTTGATCTTCGTTGCTTTTTGCATATCTTTCCTTCACTTGTCCTATGTATCTTCTTATCTCTCGTTTTCCTCTCCCCTCACTCTCTGTCTGAAGAAGGGTCTCAACCCGAAAGGCCACCTATTCTTTTTCTCCAGAGATGCTGCCTGACCCGCTGAGATACTGCAGCTTTTTGTGTCTTCATTCAGGCAGATGGAAAATGAAGGGAGTAGTATTTTCACCAACCTGGTCTTCAGCGCCAGTGAGCAGCTGGTCATTGCACTCTGTCTGTCTCTTCAGAGTGGCTGCCGTCCGTGAGCATTTGCTGGTCTTCTGTGGCACCACGTGCAGCTTGTTTGGAAAGGCAGTGAGTCTCGTCTCCACACTTGCGACACACTCTTCTGCCGTTTCCGTCAGCCTGCACAATTCCTGCAGTGTTGTGCAGAGTTCACTTATTCCGTGATTCTCTGGAGGGCTTTGACCCTCAACTGCAGGCTTTCAGTTTCTCCCTCCAACTGCATTAAAGCTCTTGACGTATCCGGTGGCAAGACGGCACAAAATGCTTTCTGGTTGAGCTTTGTGAGTTCACCCATAAGAAGGTTAAGGTGTCGTCTCACAGATTCAGCTTCATGTTCCTGGAGTTTTGCTCTCCCTCCCTGGAACAGAGAACGATAAGCTTTGTGAGTCATTGTCAGGCCCTTCGGCCCATATCACCCATGCCGACCAGGACACCCCATCTAAACTAGTCTCATTTGGCCCATATCGCCCTAAACCCTTCCTATCCATGTTTCCAGTCCAAGTGTCTTTTAAATGCTGACTGAATTTACTGGAAATGACAGAGATGAGAGGAATGATCACATTGAATGGCGGTGCTGGCTCGAAGGGCCGAATGGCCTCCTCCTGCACCTATTGTCTATTGTCTATTGACTTGAGATGGAGTCTCAGGGTAGGCATTGAGAACAAAAGTTTTTCACGAAAGGTTGAGGCTCTGCATAAGGTGGCACAGTGGAACTAGTGGAGTTTAGATACAGCACCAAAACAGACCCTTCGGCCCACCGAGTCCTCTCCAATCAGCGATCCCCGTACACTAATACTATCCTACACACATAAGGGACAATTTTTGCACTTTGCCAAAGCCAATTAACCTACCAGTCTGTAAGTCTTTGGAGTGCGGGAGGAAACCAGAGTGCCCAGAGAAAACCCAAGCAGTCACGGGGAGAACGTACAAACTCCATACAGACAGCACCCATAGTCAGGATTGAACCTGGGTCTGTGGCGTTGTAAGGTAGCAACTCTACCACTGCGCCACCCGTAGTCTTCCAGGATTTCCAATAAAAAGTTTTTTAATAGCTATAAGTTTATATTTTAAATAATAAAGGCTCCTTTTTTCATTGCTTAATCATATCATTGCACAAATTTTAATATAAACGATTGATTGATAATTATAATGGCCACCCGTGGTAGAACTAGCAGTTGTGTTGTTAAGAGACCACAGTGTCTGACTATGGCGATGTTACATGTAAAGGGGGATTTCTTCCAACATTGATTTTTTTTCCATGACAGCTTTTATTTAGCTTGTCAATTTCCAGAGTAACTTTTAAGTGGTTCTGTAGTTACTGATTTAAATTGCTTTATTACTAATTCAACCCACTTAATAAAAAATTGTATTTTTACATAATTCATCGATCGCATTATATTCAATTTATGTTCTTGAAACCCGCGCCATAGCAGAAATACTGCAGGATAGCAAAGAGAATTTTGCAACATGGTAAGGTGGGGTCTGAGAGTGGTGGGTCAGGGATATAAGATGCAGGCAAATCCTAGAAACAAGGGGGCATTTTTCTCAACGTTAAAGCCTCAATTGCTTTCGATAGGATTTCCATCGAATAAGTTGTAAGTTTCCCCCTGTGGAAATGACTCGAAGGGAAAATGTAGAAATAGATTTCAGTAATGAGAATGACACCACCATATACTCTGGAGTGGAATTACATGTTAGTTTAGTTTAGTTTAGTTTAGAGATACAGTGCGGAAACAGTTCCTTCGGCCCACCGAGTCCGCACCGACCAGCGATCCCCGCACATTAACACTATCCTACACACACTAGGGACAATTTTGACAATTTTTTTACCGAAGTAATTAACCTACATACATACCTGCACATCTTTGGAGTATGGGAGGAAATCAGAGCACCCAGGGAAAACCCACGCGGTCACAGGGATGAACTTACAATCTCAACACAGACAGCACATGTAGTCAGGATCGAACCTGGATCTCTGGCGCTGGGAAGCACAACTCTACTGCTGCACCACTGTGCCCCATTCATTTGTGCTTATGTTTAGTTTGTTGGGAATGCGTTCATCCCTCATTAAAGTCCTCTGTTGAAAGTGTGAATAGTCCCATAGTCAAATTGTTGCATTGAAAGTGGATATTCATTTGTCCCTCTGAGACAAAAAGTCCTAATTTTACCCACAAATTGCTGGGACTTTTTCTAAACTGCAAAGACCACTTCAGGTAGAATGGAGACATGAGCACAAGCTGTTATGTGGGCTATTTGACATGTGCTGTATGGAATTTATTGGTGAATATGGAATATATTTTAATTGAATTCATCTTACAAGTAGATCTCATTGAATAACGCAGAAGCATCAAAGTCAATAAATACCATGGTGTGCCATGTGCAAACAACGAATACAGTCAAACAGTAAAAAGCCACTGGGCACCAAAAACATCCCTGATATCCCCCTATTTTTAGCAGCATGTTGGGTTTTTGTGAGAAGTACAGATTCCTCATGTGTTCCAGTCCCGTCCTGACTGAAGTGGGTTGTGGCAACAAAACATATTTTGGAAAAGTACAAAAACAGGATGTTCTTCCCCCAATCCCAGGGCAGTGAAATGGAATGGAACCCTCTATTGTCACATGTGACTGGGCACAGTGACATTCTTTGCTTGCATACCGAATGTGTGCAAATAGACAATAGACAATAGACAATAGGTGCAGGAGTAGGCCATTCAGCCCTTCGAGCCAGCACCGCCATTCAATGCGATCATGGCTGATCACTCTCAATCAGTACCCCGTTCCTGCCTTCTCCCCATACCCCCTCACTCCGCTATCCTTAAGAGCTCTATCCAGCTCTCTATTGAAAGCATCCAACGAACTGGCCTCCACTGCCTTCTGAGGCAGAGAATTCCACAACTTCACAACCCTCTGACTGAAAAAGTTCTTCCTCATCTCCGTTCTAAATGGCCTACCCCTTATTCTTAAACTGTGGCCCCTTGTTCTGGACTCCCCCAACATTGGGAACATGTTATCTGCCTCTAATGTGTCCAATCCCCTAATTATCTTATATGTTTCAATAAGATCCCCCCGCATCCTTCTAAATTCCAGTGTATACAAGCCCAATCGCTCCAGCCTTTCAACATACGACAGTCCCGCCATTCCGGGAATTAACCTAGTGAACCTACGCTGCACGCCCTCCATAGCAAGAATATCCTTCCTCAAATTTGGAGACCAAAACTGCACACAGTACTCCAGGTGCGGTCTCACCAGGGCCCGGTACAACTGTAGAAGGACCTCTTTGCTCCTATACTCAACTCCTCTTGTTACGAAGGCCAACATTCCATTGGCTTTCTTCACTCCCTGCTGTACCTGCATGCTTCCTTTCATTGACTGATGCACTAGGACACCCAGATCTCGTTGTACTCCCCCTCCTCCTAACTTGACACCATTCAGATAATAATCTGCCTTTCTATTCTTACTTCCAAAGTGAATAACCTCACACTTATCTACATTAAACTGCATCTGCCATGTATCCGCCCACTCACACAACCTGTCCAAGTCACCCATGCAGCCTTATTGCATCTTCCTCACAATTCACACTATCCCCCAACTTAGTATCAACTGCAAATTTGCTAATGGTACTTTTAATCCCTTCGTCTAAGTCATTAATGTATATCGTAAATAGCTGGGGTCCCAGCACCGAACCTTGCGGTACCCCACTGGTCACTGCCTGCCATTCCAAAAGGGACCCATTTATCCCCACTCTTTGTTTTCTGTCTGTCAACCAATTTTCTATCCATGTCAGTACCCTACCCCCAATACCATGTGCCCTAATTTTGCCCACTAATCTCCTATGTGGGACCTTGTCGAAGGCTTTCTGAAAGTCGAGGTACACCACATCCACTGACTCTCTCTTGTCAATTTTCCTAGTTACATCCTCAAAAAATTCCAGTAGATTTGTCAAGCATGATTTCCCCTTCGTAAATCCATGCTGACTCGGAATGATCCCGTTACTGCTATCCAAATGCTCAGCAATTTCGTCTTTTATAATTGACTCCAGCATCTTCCCCACCACTGATGTCAGACTAACTGGTCTATAATTACCCGTTTTCTCTCTCCCTCCTTTCTTAAAAAGTGGGATAACATTTGCTATCCTCCAATCCACAGGAACTGATCCTGAATCTATAGAACATTGAAAAATGATCTCCAATGCTTCCACTATTTCTAGAGCCACCTCCTTAAGTACTCTGGGATGCAGACCAACAGGCCCTGGGGATTTATCAGCCTTCAGTCCCATCAGTCTACCCAAAACCATTTCCTGCCTAATGTGGATTTCCTTCAGTTCCTCCATCACCCTAGGTTCTCCGGCCCCTAGAACATTTGGGAGATTGTGTGTATCTTCCTCAGTGAAGACAGATCCAAAGTAATGGTTTAACTCGTCTGCCATTTCTTTGTTCCCCATAATAAATTCCCCTGCTTCTGTCTTCAAGGGACCCACATTTGCCTTGACTATTTTTTTTCCTCTTCACGTACCTAAAAAAACTTTTGCTATCCTCCTTTATATTATTGGCTAGTTTACCCTCGTACCTCATCTTTTCTCCCCGTATTGCCTTTTTAGTTAACTTTTGTTGCTCTTTAACAGAGTCCCAATCCTCTGTCTTCCCACTCTTCTTTGCTATGTTATACTTCCTCTCCTTAATTTTTATGCTGTCCCTGACTTCCCTTGTCAGCCACAGGCGTCTCTTACTCCCCTTAGAGTCTTTCCACCTCTTTGGAATAAATTGATCCTGCAACCTCTGCATTATTCCCAGGAATACCTGCCATTGCTGTTCTACCGTCTTCCCTGCTAGGGCCTCCTTCCAATCAATTTTGGCCAGCTCCTGCCTCATGCCTCTGTAATCCCCTTTGCTATACTGTAATACTGACACTTCCGATTTTCCCTTCTGCCTTTCCATTTGCAGAGTAAAACTTATCATGTTGTGATCACTGCCTCCTAATGGCTCTTTTACCTCTAGTCCCCTTATCAGATCAGGATCATTACACAACACTAAATCCAGAATTGCCTTCTCCCTGGTAGGCTCCAGTACAAGCTGTTCTAAGAATCCATCCCGAAGGCACTCTACAAACTCTCTTTCCTGGGGTCCATTTCCAACCTGATTTTCCCAGTCTACCTGCATGTTGAAATCTCCCATAACCACCGTAGCATTACATTTTTGACACGCCAATTTTATCTCCTGATTCAACTTGCACCCTATGTCGAGGCTACTGTTTGGGGGCCTATAGATAACTCCCATTAGGGTCTTTTTACCCTTACAATTTCTCATTTCTATCCATACTGATTCAACATCTCCTGATTCTATGTCACCCCTTGCAAGGGAATGAATATCATTCCTTACCATCAGAGCAACCCCACCCCCTCTGCCCACCTGTCTGTCTTTTCTATACGTTGTGTACCCCTGAATATTCAGTTCCCAGCCCTGGTCCTCTTGTAGCCATGTCTCAGTGATCCCTACAACATCATACTTGCCCATGACTAACTGAGCCTCAAGCTCATCCACTTTATTTTTTATACTACGCGCATTTAAGTACAACACTTTAACTTCTGTATTTACCTCCCCTCTCACATCGTTCACAATTGGCCCTGCCCTTAATTTCTTTTCCCCTCTAGAACTTCTGTTCCCATTTTTCCGAGAGTCTTTTGCAATATCTCCTGTATTCCCTTTTACCTCATCTTCATATTCACAATTTGTTAACCCCTCCCCCCCACTACTTAGTTTAAAGCCACAGGTGTCACACTAGCAAACCTGCCTGCCAGAATGTTTGTCCCCCTGCTGTTAAGATGCAACCCGTCCCTTTTGTACAAGTCACCCCTAGCCCAGAAGAGATCCCAGTGGTCCAGAAATCTAAATCCCTGCTCTCTGCACCAGTCCCTCAGCCATAAATTCATACCCTCTATCTTTCTGTTCCTGGCCTCACCAGCACGAGGTACCGGTAGCAGTCCAGAGATAACCACCTTCGACGTCCTACTTCTCAGTGTTTTTCCCAACTCTCTAAACTCCCGCTGTAGCACCTCCTTCCTCTTCCGCCCGACGTCATTCGTGCCCACGTGCACAACGACTTCAGGTTGATCGCCTTCCCTCACTAGGATTTTCTGAAGCCGGTCTGTGATGTGTTGAACCCTGGCACCAGGGAGGCAACAGACCATCCTCAAGTCCCTCCTGCTGCCACAGAATCTTCTGTCCGTCCCTCGGACTATGGAGTCACCGACCACTACGGCTCTTCCAGACTTCGGTCTCCCCTGTCGAAATAGCGGCCATCTACGGCCATCTACGGCACTGACAAAGTTACAAAGCACAAAGGGCTCCCCCGTTGGTTAACCCTAGCCCTGCCCATTTGATCCATTCATCCAAGTCAATGATACAATCTGTGAACAGCTGGACTCTGGGAACCCCACTGGTCTCCACCTTCTAATCCATAAATGGCATGATTGTCCCGACTCTGCCTCATGTTAACCAATTCGTAATGTTGGACAGTTCATTACACTAATGCTGGCCGCTTATAAATTTGCTTAATAGTCTCTTTGCTGGTATTTTATTTGAAAGCTTTCTCAAGCTTACACTATATTAACTGATTCTTCTTCATATATTCTGCTGGATCAGTTATCAAACATTATTTTCCTTTCATACAATAGTTTCCAAGTGCCTTTCTTCCTCTTCTATTGGCTTTTCGAGGTACAGCACGGAAACAGGCCTTTCGGCCCACTAAGTCCGTGCTGACCAGTGATCACCCCGTACACTAGCACTATCCTACACACTAAGGACAATTTACAATTCTTACTGAAGCCAATTAACCTATACTCCTCTCCATCTTCCACCGGAGGCGCCGTCAGCGATGGCAACCTCGCCAACAGTCTGTCTGTCTTTTCATATTTTTTGTTATTTTTAGTGTGTTTTAAAAGTATGTATAATGTTCTCTGGTTTGTTTTATGTGGGGGCTGGGGGAGGGGGGAGGGGGAAACATTTTTCAATCTCTTACCTTGCCGGAGATGCGGCCTAACATCGTGGAGCTGGCGACCTTGCTCGAGGCTGACTTTGAGCCCCACCGCGGGGCCGTGGACTTACCATCAGAGCCTGCGATCCTTTGCCTGGGATCGACACTCCAACCGCGGCCTATGGATTTCACCATCGAGGAGCTCGCAGTCGCGGGTAGAGGCTGATGTCGGGAAGCTCCAAAGTCGCAGGAGGTTCGACCAGACCCGACCCGAGGTCCGATCGCCTGGTGAAGGGGAGCAGAAATCCCCCCCAATGCGGGAGCTTGATCGCCCTGACGCAGAGGCCCCGACCGCTGGCTACGGGAGCCAAGATCGTCACATCAACGGAAGGCTCGAGGCCCCCGACCGCGGGAGAACAAAGAACGAAAGAGATTGAACTTTTTGTTTGCCTTCCATCACAGTGAGGAATGTGGAGGAGTCACTGTGGTGGATGTTCATGTTAAAATAGATTTTGTGTGTTTTGTTGTTTATTATTGGTATGACTGTGTGGCAAATCAAATTCCTCGTATGTTGCAAAACATACTTGGCTAATAAAGTATGATTATGATTATGATTATTTTCTTTGGAATGTAGGAGGAAACCAGAGCACCTGGAGAAAGCCCACGTGGTCACAGGGAGAATGTACAAACTCTGTACAGACAGCACCCATAGTCAGGATCGAACCCGGGTCTCTGGCGCTGTAAGGCAGCAACTCTAGCGCTGCGCCACTGTGCTGTCCATATTCTTCCTCAATAATAGTTTATTAAATAGATTACTGAAAATAGTTTACTAAAAGTTTAGTAATAGTTTACTAAAACATGGGTTACTGCTGATGCCAGGCAATCTGATGGCCTAGAGTTTCTTGCTCCCTGTTTTTTGCAATATTGGGGTTACTTTTATCCCCTGCTGATGCAGGTGCGGTTAATGGCTGATATTAAATAACTCCCATTATTTTCACTACTGCTGTTACATCCTGCAATGGGGTTTTGAATCGTGGCATTTCTGCGAGACTTCATTAAAAGACTTGCATGAACACACCTTGAACCCACAGCCAATGTCACTGAGAAAGCAGCTGTTCTTCATCTTGAACACTTTGCCTTCACACTGCAACATAAAAGACTTATCAATAAACAAAACCCCAAACCCACTGCATTCTATTATCTTCACTTTTACATTGTCACTTTGCATAGAACATAGAACAGTGCAGTCTTCAATCCATAATGCCTGTGCCGAGCATACAGCCAAGTTACATTAATCTCTGCACGTGATCCATATTCCTCCATTTCCTGCATATTTATGTTCTTATCTTCAAGCCTTTGATGCCACTATTGTATCTGCCTTCACCACTGCCCCCATCACTCTGTGTTTAAAAACTTGCCCTGCACATCTTCTTTAAACTTTGCCCCTCTCAACTTAAAGCTGTGCCTGCTAGTCTTTGACATCTCCACCCTGTCTGGACTGTCTGCCCATTCCATGCTGCCCCTAGTTTTGCATATTTCTGTCAGATTCCAGCTATTGGTGTTCCAGAGAAAACAATCTATCTTTGTCCAACCTCTCCTTATGGCTAACATCCTCTAATGGCTAACATCCTCTAATTTAGACAGTTCATTACACTAATGCTGGCCGCTAATACACCAAGCCAATTAATCTACAAAAATGTACGTCTTTGGAGTGTGGGAGGAAACCTGAGAGCCCGGAGAAAGCCCACGCAGGTCTCAGGGAGAAGGTGCAGACAAGCACACGTAGTGAGGCTTAATCACGATGCTGTAGGGCAGTAGCTCTACCGCTGCGCCACCATGACGATTTTAGGATGAGGAACTGATTTGATAAATGACTGTGATAACGACTGTACTTCTCCTGGAGGTGAATGCTGTCCGTCCTTCTCTTTCACCCTCCCTGGAGACCATTAAATGTCCACTGGCGAGTTCGAAGGAATGTCCCGACACAAAACATTGCCTATCCAATTTCTCCAGAGATGCTGCCTGACCTGCTGAGTTACTCCAGCACTTTGTGTTTTTTGTTAACGATACCAGCATCTGCAGCTCCTTGTGACAATGAGATACTGAATCCATTTGATTTAATGTCAAAATGTTATAATTAACAATAATTTTGTATGAAATAGCTATAGCAAATGGTGGAAATGCTGTGCTGATGAGCATTGGTCCCTAACCTGCCAATTTTTTTTAGCATTTTCATCATCTGTTATGAAAATGGAACTGGCTCGTTTTAAACACGCATCAGCTTTTACTATTAGTTTAATTTAGTTTAGCTTAGTTTAGAGGTACAGTGCGGAAACAGGCCCTTCAGCCCACTGAATCCGGCCGACCAGCGATTCCCGCACTCACACTATCCTACACACACTAGGAACAGTTTACAATTTTACCAAGCCAATTACCCTACATCTTTGGAGTGTGGGGGAAAACCAGAGATCCCGGAGAAAACCCATGCAGGTCACTGGAAGAACGTGACAACTCCGTACAGACAGCACCCATGGTCAGGGATTGATCTGGAGCTGGAAAGCAGCAACTCTACCACACCGCCACCGTGCCAAGCGAGGATTGTGAAAGAGGTTTGCTTAAGTTAACGCCATCTCATTATCACTGAACAAACAATGAACAGAATAAACTTTCTGGTGTTCTCCAGAGGTACTGAAGCGCGCAAGAGCCACCTGGTGGTCGTTAATGTAATTGTAGCAGGTTTGGAGGAGGGAGAGGTGGACTTTTCCCCAGATTGGCAGATTGGCAAAGGATAGCGTAACACCTGGCCCTGAAACAAAATAGCATGAATATTGAAAACAATGCTCTGGCCTCTGGAAAAGCCAACACCTTTTGTGATCTCAGGAGATCCCAATGTGTTTTACAGGCAGTGGAATATCTTTAAAGCCAAAACCATAAACAATGGCTTAATGACCAGAATCTGATTTAAAGGTGGTGGTTGAGGGATAAATATCAATGAGGACTCTGTAAACCTCCCGTGCTCTTCTTCAAAGCAAAGCCAACTCTTCATGACAGAGGTCTCGTGGGATCTGGGTTTAATGTCATCTGAAGAGAGGACATCCTGATCGAGCAACACTTCCTCAGTGTAGTGGTCACTGGCCTCAGGGGTTAAACCCACAGCTGATACTCATTCTACAGGAGAGGTGATGGAGATTCAAACTCCAAGAACACAGCAAATATGGAACTTTGTTCCAAAACAATTAATTTAAAAGAATAAGGGGTAGGCCATTTAGGACTGAGATGAGGAAAAACTTCACCCAGAGAGTTGTGAATCTGTGGAATTCTCTGCTACAGAAGGCAGTGGAGGCCAATTCACTGGATGTTTTCAAGAGAGAGTTAGATTTAGCTCTTAGGGCTAAATGAATCAAAGGATATGGGGAAAAAGCAGGAAAGGGGTACTGATTTTAGATTATCAGCCATGATCATATTGAATGGTGGTGCTGGCTCGAAGGGCCAAATGGCCTACTCCTGCACGTATTTTTCTGTGTTTCTATGTTTTCTATGTGTCTAAAAATAGGAAATGGTGGAAACACTGCAGTTTAGCATCTATGGCAAGATAAACAGTTACCATTTCAGGACGGTGACCTTTCATTCGAACTAAGAAAGGTTAGATATCCATTCACCATTCATTCTGTTTTGTTCATTCGTCAGACCAGTTCAAGACAAAATTGTGAACGTCCTTATCGTCTCAGCATTTGACAACATCCAACGGACAATGAGATGAAATCACATGTATGAAAACCATTAGTAGTGGAGGCTCAAGTGTTGGCATTGCAATTCTACAGAGATCAGGAAAACATAGAAAACATAGAAAACATAGAAACTTTCTGGGTGAAAAAGTGTTTCCTCATC
This sequence comes from Rhinoraja longicauda, assembly GCF_053455715.1. Taxonomy (NCBI): domain Eukaryota; kingdom Metazoa; phylum Chordata; class Chondrichthyes; order Rajiformes; family Arhynchobatidae; genus Rhinoraja; species Rhinoraja longicauda. The sequence continues at coordinate 1,574,895 of NC_135983.1, read as the reverse complement.
TCAGTCCTAAATGGCCTTAAACTGTGACCCGTGATTCTGGGCTCCCCCAACATCGAGAACATTTTTTCCTGCATCTACCCTGTCCAATCCTTCAAGAATTGTTTATGTTTCTATAAGATCTCCTCTCATTCTTCCAAATTCCAGTGAATACAAGCCCAGTCGACCCATTCTTTCATCGTGTCAGTCCCGCCATCCTGGAAATTAACCTGATGAACCTACGCTGCACTCCGTCAATAGCAATAATGTCCTTCCTCAAATTAGGAGACCAAAATTGCACTCAATACTCCAGGTGTGGTCTCACCAGAGCCCTGTACAACTGCAGTAGGACCGCCTTGCTCCTAAACTCAAATCTTCTCGCAATGAAGGCCAACATGCCATTAACGTTTTTCACTGCCTGCAGTACCTGCATGCTTACTTTCAGTGACTGATGTACAAGCACACCCAAGTCTCGGCGTCTTTTCCTAATCTGACATCATTCAGATAATGTGTAAGAAGGAACTGCAGATGCTGATTTAAACTGAAGATAGACACAAAATGCTGGAGTAACTCAGCGGGACGGGCAGCATCTCTGGAGAGAAGGAATGGGTGACGTTCCGGGTCGAGACCCTTCTTCATCCTTTGTGTCTACCATTCACGACTAACTAAACTGCAACGTCGTGAAGATCTCTGTTGTTTTTGCGTCAAGAAATATCACTCCACCTCCTTCGTCAACGGTAAGCTTAAGGACTTTATTGGGAAGGACTAAGTTGCCGCTACAGATAGAGAGAGAAAGTGAGAGAGAGGGAGAGTGAAAGAATGGGAGAGAGGATGTGAGAGCGAGGGAATGGAAAAGAGAGTGAGAGAGCTAGAAAGGTAGAGAATGTGTGAGAGAGAGAGGGAGAGTGAGAGTGGGAAAGTTGCTGCATCACAGGGACAGGGACAAAGTTGATGCAGGGACAAAAGTTTAGGGGTAACATGAGGGGTAACTTCTTTACTCAGAGGGTGGTGGCTGTATGGAATGAGCTTCCGGTGGAAGTGGTGGAGGCAGGCTCGATTTTATTATTTAAGAGTAAATTGGATAGGTATATGGATGGGAGGGGATTGGAGGGTTATGGTCTGAGAGCAGGTAGATGAGACTAGGTCAGAGAAAGTGGTCGGCGTGGACTGGTAGGGCCGAACGGGCCTGTTTCCGTGCTGTAATTGTTATATGGTTATATGGTTATATGGGAATGGGAATGGGAAAGAGTGGAGTGAAAGGAGAGACAGAAAGAGTGAGAGAGAGTGAGAGAGAGAAAGAGAGTGAGAGAGGGAGAGAGAAAATAGGACAAAGAAAAAAAACTGATGACGAGCCAGATTCTTGCACCGTAGCTCAACACTCAATAAATTAAATTACGATGATGAATCTACTTTCTTGCTGCAGATACTTGCTGTTACATTATTCATGAAGAAAATAAAGTTTATTTCACTTTCCCCATTTATTATCCTCAATATCCTGTGCTATTGAATAACAAATTTGGAACAAACCAAGAACTGAATAAAGGTCTTCCAGCAATTCCCATTGGACTTATTAGTGGAGATCTGTTACTTACTGTCTGTACATTTGGATTGATGCATAAACCGAAATATACCTCATCTACAAAGCTCAATCTATTCAGAATTTTAAAGGAGACTAATTAAGAATAATGCTTAACTTTAGTCTTAAGGCCTTAGAGATACAATGCGGCAATGGGCCCTTTAGGTCACCGAGTCCGTGTCGACCAGAGATCACTCCATAAACGAATGTATAAATACTAAGGAAAATTTTACAACTTTACAGAGACCAATTAACCTACAAACTTGCACGTCTTTGGGATGTGGGAGGAAACCGGAGCACCTGGAGAAAACCCAAGTGGTCACAGGGAGAACATAGAAACTCCGTGCAGACAGCACCCATGGTCAGGATTGAACCCGGGTCTCTGGCGCTGTGATGCAGCAACTCTACCGCTGCGCCACCATGCCTCACGAGTGCTTGTGTTGCTGGAAAGTCTTCACTGCACAGTGATCGGTGGAAGGTGCCAAACCACAGGATATCCAGACAGTACAGCACATGTTTCACATGGCACGGAGAGGAGAGGTTGCAGGAGAGAACAGGAGAGCTCACGAGCACTGAAGTCACAATTAGCAAGACAGGGTCACAATGTCCTGTGTGTCTGTGTGGACAGATCTGCCAGGGCAGCCAAATAAAGAGATGAGGGAGAAGGTTGCAGCGGTCTCCTCCAGCACCATGCAACAAAGGTGGAAGAAATGCCATGATTTTACATGGTGCATAGAACACAGAACATAGAAAAACACAGCCCAGGAACAGGCCCTTCAGCCCACGATGTCCAGCCAAACATGATGCCGAGATATACTAACTGCATCTGCCTGTACATGGTGCATATCCCTCCATTCCCTGCATATCCATGTGCCTCTCTACACGCGTGCACACACACGCACACGCACACACACACACACACATGCACACACACACACACACATACACTCACTCACACGCACACCAACATACATACACACACACACACACACACGCTCACACATACACACACATGCACACACAGACGCACACACACTCAAACACACACATGCACACACACACACATACACACACACACATGCACACACGCACACATGCACATACACACACACACATGCACACACACACACACACACACACACATATGCACACGCCACACGCACACATGCACACACACACATGCTCACACACACATACATGCACACGCCACACACACACATACACACACACACACATACACACACACACACACATGCACACACACACACACGCACGCACACACACATGCACACACACACACACATACATGCACACGCCACACACATACACACACACTCACACAGATTCTGCATTAGATAGGCACACAATGCTGGAGTAACTCGGCGGGACAGGCAGCATCTCGGGAGAGAAGGAATGGGTGACGTTTCGGGTTGAGATCCTTCTTCAAGATTTTACCCAACATTACCTACCTTCGATTTTAACCAACATCTGCAGCTGTTTTCCTACAGATTCTGTGTTAATCTCCGTCCATCACCCTGCACTGCGCTCCCTCCTGATTCTCTCTCACCCTCAGCTTGCTGCTGCCATGCCACGCTCTCAGCCTCAGTCACGGCTCTTTGGAAAGGTCACTCCAAGTCCTCATCTCTTGGACAAAGAACACAAGAAACAGCAGGAGCTGGTCAGTATGTTGCTGGTCAGTTGTCAATCTGCCTGCTCGAGCAGCACCAGGGTCACAGATTATATTATATCTTTGATTCCTTATATTTAAAAATGTTTAAAATCAGCAAGAAACATCAAGGCTAGCCCCTTAGGCAACATATAATTATGTGATACAGTCACCATTGGATCACCTTATTAGCAAATGTGTTCTTATATTACTAAGGTCAAAATGTGCTGGAGTAACTCAATGGGTCAGGCAGCATCACTGAAGAACATGGATAGATGACGTTTCAAGTAAGGACTCTTCTTCAGATTCTGCTGCCTCTCCATGATGGTAGACACAAAAAGTTGGAGTAACTCAGCGGGACAGGCAGCATCTCTGAGAGAAATGGGTGACGTTTTGGGTCGAGACCTTCTACGATGAGTCTGAAGAAGGGACCTGACCTGATAAAACGCACGACTATGTTCTCCACGGACTCTGCCTGGCCTGCTGAGTTACTCCAGTACTTTGTGTTTATTTTTGTAACCAACACCTGCAGTTCCTTGGATCATCATTAAGAAGGCGTTATGGCTGAGATTTACAAAGGGAACTAGTTTCGATATTTATTATCAATAGGGTCTCAGAACATCCCCTGAAGAGGGGTGGCTGGAGGGGAAGGAGCAGGTAGGGAGGGGGGGGGGCTTTTTCCCCATATCCCTTGATTCCTTTCGCCTTAAGAGCTAAACGACTAAAGAAATTCCTCCTCCTTTCTAAAGGAATGTCCTTTAATTCTGAGGCTATGACCTCTAGTCCTAGACTCTCCCACTAGTGGAAACATGGTCTCCACATCCACTCTATCCAGGCCTTTTACTGCTCGGTAAGTTTCAAAGAGGTCCCTCCTCATCCTTCTAAACTCCAGCGAGTACAGGCCCAGTGCCATCAAATGATCAAACCTCCGCCACTATCAACCTGTCTCCACCACAACCCCTGGCAGTGCACTCTAAGTGGTCACCACTCTCCACTGCACATCTCCTTTAAACTTGCCCCTCACCTTAAATCTATGGCGCGTCAAGGCGAATTTAGACTACCAGGAATATGGAATGTTCAGAAGGACATACACCTGGTACATCAGGCTATGGTCTGGCATGACATGGAGAACATGTGGAGGCTCACCAGAGAAGGAAGTGTATCACAATGTTACAGACAATGTAGGGAAGAACCACATTCTTTCATAGAGGGGCTGTTGTGAGCAATTGTGAGTAATGTTGGGGCCCATATCTGAGGAAGGATGTGCTGGCTCTGGAGAGGGTCCAGAGGAGGTTTACAAGAATGATCCCAGGAATGAGTGGGTTAACATATGATGAGCGTCTGAAAGCACTGGGCCTGTACTCGCTGGAGTTTAGAAGAATGAGGGGGGGCTTAGGTTTGCACATGTGTGACTGTGGGTTTCCTCAGGATGTTCCAGTTTTCTCCCACATCCCAAAGACGTGTGGGTTGGTAGGTTAATTGGCCTCTGTAAATTGCCTCTCGTGTGTAGGGAGTGGATGAGAAAGTGGGATAACATAGTAGCATCTTTATACAATATAGATTCTCAGAAAGACTGGTGGAAAGACTAGGTGCTGAAAGCTCTCTTATACCTCCATTAAGAAATGGGGGGACTATGTATAAACACAGCTATAATTTCTACATGGTGAAACCTAAATGTATAAAAATACCCTTGAATAAAATCTGACAATGTGCACTTTAACACATGTGAACAAGATCTGTTGTCATCTGTAATTAAAATATAAAATAGCCCACTCTCTATTCCACAGAGACATAGTGTCACTGAAAGTCCAGACAGAAGAATTTGCACACTATTCATAAGTTGCAAACAGAAGCTTAAAACTATTGTAGAAACAACAAAGATCTGCAGATGCTGGCTTACAAAATAAGACACAAAGTGCTGGAGAAACTCAACGGGTCAGGCAATATCTGGAGAACATGGACATGACCCAAAATCATATGTCCCGACCCAAAACATCACGCATGTCCTATCCATGTTCTCCAGAGATGCTGCCTGTCCCATTGAGTTACTCCAGCATTTGTGTCCAACTTAAAATATTCACTGTTGCTCTGACATGCAATACATAGGTTCACATCAAAGAGAGTTTATTGCAAATATACCAAGTACTAAACACATATCAAAGGTATAATCTAAAGCTCAGTCTGAAGAAGGGTCCCGACCTGTAGAAAATAACTGCAAAGAGAAAAACAGAGATAAATCTCAACAATCTTTTGTCTGCACCAGCAACCGACAGATGTTAAAGAAAAGTTGTGACTATCAACTTGACACTATTAAATAGTGCAGCTGTTAGAGCTGCTGCCTCACATCTGCCTGAGATCCTGACCTCAGGTGCTCTCTGTGTGGAGTTTGCACGTTCTTCCTAACTAATAGAAAATGAATGCTTATTTTAAGTAGAAAGCTTGTTTGCAGAACAGTGTTATCATTGGGAAATTGTTTATTAGTTTAAGAGTGTTAGGGAACAGACAGGCGCTAAAGGCTTCCTTTGTTCTTAAATGGGTGCTTTGTATGGTAGTATTAGCTTGGATGTTGAAGCAGTTAGAAGCAAGGCCTTGCAGCTGCAGAATAATAGATACGTTTTTCTTATTTCTCCATACCAACTCCTTATATGGGCATGTGTGAAAGGAGGAAAAATTAGTTTCAAGTCTTCTCTCGGTGATGCGTTTCCCTGAAAACATGTGAGCTGTATTAATGGGTTTGTTTTCTCTGTAACCATGGGAATTGTATTTAGATTGTAATTGGTTGTTAATTTCCCCTTTTCCTTTCTGTATAAAAAGTCATCAATCGTGGAAAGACTGTTCTTTGTTTCTCCCATATAACCATATAACAATTACAGCACGGAAACAGGCCCGTTCGGCCCTACCAGTCCACGCCGAACACTTTCTCTGACCTAGTCTCATCTACCTGCTCTCAGACCATAACCCTCCAATCCCCTCCTATCCATATACCTATCCAATTTACTCTTAAATAATAAAATCGAGCCTGCCTCCACCACTTCCACCGGAAGCTCATTCCAACTCATTCCCGAGTTGTTCTTTGCTGTTCAAAGGTCTTTGTCTCTCCCTAGTTGAGATCTTTTCAGACACTGTATCGTATCTGGAGATCCTCACAGGAAGAACACACAGTGGAATAAAATCTGTTGTATTTATACAGTATTCAGATTATTATTTTATTCAAACAGAAGGTAAAGAACTCGGATTATCATTTCCATCACCTTTAGAAACTTTTATTGCTGTTTATCACCATAAGGACCAAAGTTGTGCCAATGAAAGTTAAAGAAGCCATTATGAGACTGAGAAACAAGAATAAAACTATTAGAGACATCAGCCCAACCTTCGGTTTACCAAAACCAAATGTTTGGAACATCATTAAGAAGAATGACAGCACTGGTGAGCTTACTAATCACAAAGGGACTGGCAGGCCAAGGAAGACCAAGACAGCTGATCATAAGGTCATAAGGTCATGTGATAGGAGCAGAATTAGGCCATTTGGCCCATCAAGTCTACTCCCCCATACAATCATGGCTGAACTATCTTTCCCTTTCAACCCCATTCTCCTTCCTTCTCCCCACACCCCCGCCACCCGTACTAATCAAGAATCTGCCTGACTGCGCATTAAAAAACCTCAATGACTTGGCCTCCACAGCCATCATGGTTCGATGGCTGTGGGGGCTGTCACCGAGTATTGTCAACGCTCAGATTGGTGCAGATTCTTACAGAGTCCTACAGCATGGAAACAGGCCCATCCCTCCTCCCCTCAGACACCAACTTCAGAACTCAGTCTGCAGAAGGGTCTTAACCAAAACGTCAGCTGCCCATGGTCTCAGGGATGCTGCCTGACCCACTGAGTCACTCCAGCACTTTGTGTCCGTTCGTGTATTAACTCGCATTTGCAGTTCGTTGTATCTACATCTTAAATGATGGTCATTGTTGTTGTCATCCAGTCGCAGGCCAAAGATAGCTTCAAGAAATCAATGTAAATCTGGGCAGCATATCTACATGGACAGAGTGACCTGCTGACTTAGAGGTGCAACTGAACAAAGCTGACCAGAAACACAATATTCCTGTGTAACATACTAGTATAGCTTAATTTAGATTTGTTGAGAGATACAGAGCGGAAACAGGCAACGATTGTGCACCGACCAGCAATCCCCGCACATCAACACCACCCTACACACACTAGGGACAATCCACAACTGGACCAAGCCAACCAACGCACAAACCTGGGGTCTTTGGGGTGCGGGAGGAAACTGAAGATCTTGGAGAAAACATACGCAGGTCACGGGGAGAGCGTACAAACTCTGTACAGGCAGCTCCCGCCGTCGGGATCGAACCCGGGTCTCTAGCGCAGTAAGCTCTGTAAGGCAATATCTCTACCACTGCGCCACCATGCCCTAGTTCCTTGATGTCAGAAGAATTTTCTCTATAATAAAGAAAAATCCCCAAACATCTGTCCAACAGATCAGACTCTTCAGGAGTCAGGTGTGGGTTTGTCAATGACCACTGTCCGCAGAAGACTTCATGAACAGAAATACAGAGGCTACACTGCAAGATGCAAACCTCTGGTTAGCCGCAAAAATAGGACCGCCCGGTTACAATTTACGAAGAAGGACTTAAAAGAGCAACCACAATTCTGGAAAAAGGTCTTGTGGACAGATGAGACGAAGATTAACTTGTATCAGAGTGATGGCAAGAACAAAGTATGAAGGAGAGAAGGAACTGCCCAAGATCCAAAGCATACCACCTCATCTGTGAAACACGGTGGTGGGGGTGTTGTGGCCTGGGTATGTATGGCTGCTGAAGGTACTGGCTCACTTATCTTCATTGATGATACAACTGCTGATGGTAGAAGCATAATGAATTCTGAAGTGTATAGACACATCCTATCTGCTCAAGTTCAAACAAATGCCTCAAAACTCATTGGCCGACGGTTCATTCTACAGCAAGACATTGATCCCAAACATACTGCTAAAGCAACAAAGGAGTTTTTCAAAGCTAAAAAACGGTCATTTCTTGAGTGGCCAAGTCAATCACACTATATTAACCCAATTGAGCATGTCTTTTATATGCTGAAGGGAAAACTGAAGGGGACTAGCCCCCAAACTAGCATTAGCTAAAGATAGCTGTAAAAAACAGGCATGCTTAATTGAAACAAGCATCCTGTTTAAAATTGTCAGCTCCATTTATTCGACTTGTCAGCAGCAATACAAAGACGAAATGAAGTGGGAGTTTCTGGGTTCACACCAGCACCACCTTTGTTGCCGGGCAACGCAACGTTGACCCGGGACTGGCTGAGAACCGCTGGAAGGAGGGAGGTGTCATATCTCCGCCTCTGATGTGGAATAATGATACTGGCACAATATTTACAGGTTACATTGCTCGGTGTCTATGTTTATTGTCTCTGCCGACCGTGGGCTCCGGCCTTGGCTGACACGGCACACACACCACCTGACCTCCACATCAGCTGACACAAAGGGAAAGATATTTGCATCTCATTACCATGATTAATCGTCATGACATCCCTCCATTACCAGAATTAAATTTTAAATTAATGTGTTCTTTCCCATATACTTTCCAATTAAATTCTTACAAAGCATATTTGTGCTTCTTTGTGTTTTCATTTGTGTTCCAATAACTCACAAAACAAATGCATTACAACTGTCTTTTTTTCCCACAATTAAACAATACTTAACCCTTAAAATTATTATGCTGGCTTTATTAGCCAAATACACCATGGTCTATGAAATACTAACTGAATACTTGTACAAATACAACACAAATTATTTTTTTAAGGGACAGGAGAGTGTGGCCGTTTAATAGGAATCGATGTGAAGGGTGAGATGAGTAAGGAATTAAAAGTATTGTATATGAATGCGCAAAGTATAAAAAGTAAAGTAGATGAGCTTGAGGCTCAGTTAGAGATTGGTAGATATGACATTGTGGGGATTACAGAGACGTGGCTGCAGGAGGATCGGGCCTGGGAACTTAATATTCAGGGTTATACATCCTATAGAAAGGACAGGCAGGTGGGCAGAGGAGGTGGGGTAGCTCTGTTGGTGAGGGACAACATTCAGTCCCTTGCGAGGGGTGAAGTAACATGCTTGAGATGCAAAGTGAACATTAAACTTCTAAGTTGGAAAAACTAAAAATGGATATGTTAAAGAAAAACAGGTGCTAGAAATCTGAAACAAACCGATGATTGCTACAAAATGCTCAGCAGATCATTTAGCATCAGTGGACACCCAATGCCAATGTGGTGATGGGGGATTTCAATATGCAGGTAGACTGGGAAAATCATTTTGTTCTGGACTCCAAGAAAGAGAGTTTGTAGAGTGCCTCCGAGATGGATTCTTAGAGCAGCTTGTAATGGAGCCTACCAGAGAAAAGGCAATTCTGGATTTAGTGTTGTCCAATGAACCAGATTTGATAAGAGAACTCGAGGTAAAGGAACCGCTTGGAGGTAGTGATCATAACATGATTAGTTTTAATCTGCAATTTGAGAGGGAGAAGGTTAAATCGGAAGTGTCAGTGTTGCAGTTGAACAAAGGAAGGCATGAGAGAAGAACTGGCCAAGGTCGACTGGAAAGGGATCCTAGCAGGAATGACGGTGGAACAACAATGGCAGGAATTTCTGGGCATAATCCGGAAGACGCAGGATCATTTCATTCCAAAGCGGAAGAAAGATTCTAAGGGGAGTAGGAGGCAACCGTGGCTGACAAGGGAAGTTAGGGATGGAATATAAATAAAAGAAAAGATGTATAACATAGCAAAGAGTAGCAGGAAGCCAGAGGATTGGGAAACTTTCAAAGGACAACAGAAGGTAACAAAACGGGCAATACGGGCTGAAAGGATATAAGGAAATAACTGCAGATGCTGGTACCAATCGAAGGTATTTATTCACAAAATGCTGGAGTAACTCAGCAGGTCAGGCAGCATCTCGGGAGAGAAGGAATGGGTGACTGAAAGGATGAAGTACGAGGAGAAGCTGGCCAAGAATATAAAGAAGGACAGTAAAAGCTTCTTTAGATATGTTAAGAGAAAAAGATTTACAAAGACAAATGTAGGTCCCTTGAAGGCAGACACGGGTGAAATTATTATGGGTAACAAGGAAATGGCAGAAGAGTTGAACAGGTACTTCGGATCTGTCAACAGTAAGGAAGACACAAACAATCTCCCAGATGTACTGGAGGACAGAGGATCTAGGGGGATAGAGGAACTGAAAGAAATTTGCATTAGGCGAGAAATAGTATTGGGTAGACTAATGGGACTGAAGGTTGATAAATCCCCAGGGCCTGATGGTCTTCATCCCAGGGTCCTCAGGGAGGTGGCTCAGAAATAGTGGACGCATTGGTGGAGGGACTGTCATATGAGGAAAGATTGGAAAGACTAGGCTTATATTCACTGGAGTTTAGAAGGATGAGAGGGGATCTTATAGAGATGTATAAAATTATAAAAGGACTAGACAAGCTCGATGCAGGAATAATGTTCCCAATGATGGGGGAGTCCAGAACCAGGGGACACAATCTAAGAATAAAGGGGAGGCCATTAAAAACTGAGGTGAAAAGAAACTTTTTCACCCAGTGAGTTCGGAATTTGTGGAATTCTGTGCCACATAAGGCAGTGGAGGCCAATTCACTGGATGAATTTAAAAGAGTGTTAGACAGAGCTCTAGGGGCTAGTGTAATCAAAGGATAAGGGGAGAAGGCAGGCACAGGTTACTGATTGTAGATGATCAGCCAGGATCACAATGAATGGTGGTGTTGGCTCCAAGGGCCAAATGGCCTCCTCCTGCAACTATTTTCTATGTTTCTCTGTTTGTGTATAAAAAGTTCACAATGGCAGTCGCTGGAGCCGATTATTTTTGCACTTTGCGGAGTTCCACACTTTGGTCCGATGGGTGATGTGAGTACCGTCAGCGTGAAGTGGGACGTTTGGCTGTAGGAATTCACGGCCTACGCCGACAGTCGCGGGCTCATGATGAGAGTACGCCAGGGCAGAAGGTACAGCGGAGAACGTTGCTTCTCCACCGCGGGGCCAGTGGTTCAAGAAATGTTTAAAACACTCCCTGACACTGGAATGAAGGATGACTATAAGACAGCCGTTGATGCATTGAACAGTCATTATGTGGTGGTGCCGAATGCTACATTTCAACGCCATTTATTCCGCAAAACAAAACAGGAAGAGAGTTAGACTGGTGCTCAATTTGTGATGAGACTCAGACAGGTGTCTGTAGGATGCAAATATGTGGCTGCTGATGTGGAAAACTAGATATTGGATCAGGTTGTCCAGCATTGCAGGTCAGACAAGCTCAGGAGAAGGCTGCGAGAAAAAGGGGGTGAGTTAAACCTTAATGATGCTTTGTCAGTGGCAGCGGCCACCGACAATGCCGTGGCCATGACAACCAAGAGTTGTCCCTGTCGAGGAACAATTTCACAGCATGAAATTGAAAGATTCCAAGACTGGGCAAGTTAACTGGCTGTCCTGTGGTAGACCAAGAAGTAAGCCTGAACGTGAGATTGAGTGTTACAGGTGGGCAACAAGGGTCCCATTGGGAAAGATGCATGTTGTCCAGCAAAAGGTGGAACATGTACGAAGTGTGGAGACAAAGATCATTTTGCAAACAAATGTAAAAGTAAGGCCAGGGACAATAGACAATAGACAATAGACAATAGGTGCAGGAGTAGGCCATTCAGCCCTTCGAGCCAGCACCGCCATTCAATGCGATCATGGCTGATCACTCTCAATCAGTACCCCGTTCCTGCCTTCTCCCCATACCCCCTCACTCCGCTATCCTTAAGAGCTCTATCCAGCTCTCTCTTGAAAGCATCCAACGAACTGGCCTCCACTGCCTTCTGAGGCAGAGAATTCCACACCTTCACCACTCTCTGACTGAAAAAGTTCTTCCTCATCTCCGTTCTAAATGGCCTAGTCCTTATTCTTAAACTGTGGCCCCTTGTTCTGGACTCCCCCAACATTGGGAACATGTTTCCTGCCTCTAATGTGTCCAATCCCCTAATTATCTTATATGTTTCAATAATATCCCCCCTCATCCTTCTATATTCCAGTGTATACAAGCCTAGTGATTACAACAAGAGTCAATCTTCCAAGAGAAGGGAGAAAGGGAAGCCCAGTGACAAGAGAGGCAGACCTTGGCAGAGAAAGAAGGGTCACATCCGTCATGTAGAAGGTGATTTCAGAGGTTTTGAGGACAGTGATGAACCTGGTGAACATGCTGTTAAATGGAATTATCAGATTGCATTGAATGACAGCCATCTGGAGAAGGTTGCAGTGGTGCCGGAGGTGAGCACAGTGCTCTTGCCGCGAGCGGCCGGCCGGCCACCAGGATGTCGTCGAGGTAGATGAACAGAAACTCAAGACCACGACACACGCCGTTCATTAACCGTTGGAATGCCTGCGCGGCGTTCTTGAGGCCGAACGGCATCCGCACGAACTCGTACAATCCAAACGGCGTGATGATCGCTGTCTTGGGCACATCCTCCGGGTGGACCGGGATGCGGGTTGTAGCCTCGTACCAGATCCACTTTGGAGAATATTGTAGCCCCGGCCAAATGGGCGTTGAAGTCCTGGATGTGGGGCACGGGGTATCGATCCGCGGCAGTAACGACATTCAGCCGCCGATAATCCCCGCAAGGTCTCCAGCCCCCGTTTGCCTTGGGGACCATGTGGAGTGAGGACGCCCATGGGCTGTTGGAAGGGCGGACGATCCCCAAGGACTCCATCGTGCGGAACTCCTGCCGTGCCAGATGTAGCTTCTCAGGCGGCAGTCGGCGTGCTCGTGCGTGGAGGGGCAGGCCAGTAGTTGATATGTAATGCACCACCCCGTGCCTGGGGGTCGACGACCGGAACTGTGGGGTCAGAATGTCCAGGAACTCAGCCAAGACCCGAGAAAAACAGGAATCCACGGACGACAACGGGCGTGCAAACGGCTCATCCAGGTGCAACGCGATTGGCTCCATTGTGGCGGCGTGGACCAAGCGCTGCCGCCTGACGTCCACGTGGAGGGAGTGAGCCCGGAGGAAGTCGGCACCGAGCAACGGCTGGGAGACATCGGTAAACCGCCACGAGAAATGACAGGAGCCAAAAACGATGTGTACCGTGTGGACCCCATAAGTACGGATGGGGCTGCCATTCGCCGCGGTGAGGACGGGCCCCCGCCTACCGGAACGAATGTCCGCCAGCGAAGGGGGCAGGACGCTCAGCTCAGCCCCGGAGCGCCGATCCCAGGCAAAGAGGCAGTGAATCTGGCCGGCCGCCGCGGGGACTATTGGCAGCCGGCCCAGGCGTTTCCCGGGAACGTGCACGGCTGGCGGCATTGTCGGGCTGCAGCACCCCAGCGCTGGTGGTAATAACACCAGTGCCTCTTGCTGGTGCTGGCTGGAGCCTGCTGGTGTGGGACTGCAGGTGCAGGACCTGCAGCGGCCACTGGGGGGGGGTCTCACAGGCCTCCAGGGCGCAGCTGTCACTCCTTCCACAGCTCCCCCGTCCAACCGGAGGAAATCGGGCGCTGCCGGCATTGAGGAGGCTTGATGGTCGCCGGTCTCCTAGGCCCTGCATGTGAAGGGGCCTGGCAGCCCGTTCCATCCGGCTGAGCCCGTAAATCTGGAGCAGAAGCTTCTGAAGGCCACGGTATTTATCGGTGGCCGGGGGTTCTTTGAGGAACTGAGTGACTTCTCCGGCCGTGTCCTGGTCGAGGGCCCCCACCAGGTAGAAGTAGCGGGTGTCTCCCACCGTAATGCCCCGCAGCTGAAATTGGGCCTCCGCCTGCTGAAATCAGTCGTGAGGCTGGGTGGTCCAGAACGTCGGTAGCTTAACGGAGACCGCGTCGAGAGACAGGGCCCGGACGGCCTGTGAGGCGGACAGACCGGCGGCTCTGCCTTTTGACTCCATTACGACACCAATGGAGCGTCGGGGTCACCAATGTGGCGCGGCGATATGCCCAAAATGAAGGTGAGCAGCCAGGTGTTTCAGGAGGAATTTTATTTACTGTTGTTCTCTTGTCCAGTCGGGTCTGCAAGAGAACGATCACGCCTAAACCCCAGCCCTTTATCCCTGTAGCTCGGGGCCGTCCCCGGACTAGACCATTCCGTGCCGAGGGGTTCGATAGTGGAATGGCCCAACCCGTGGGAACCGCCACACAGTGACCATTGGAGGTGTTACAGTGCCAGTGATTGTAGATCCTGGCAGCGACAGCAACATCATTGACAGAACGCCATTTGGACTTTGTGGAAAAGTAGAAGCTAAAATGATTGATCAGGACATTATTGAGCCATTTGGACTTTCAACGCCAGGGGTGGGTCCTGTAGTGATAGTGCTGAAACCCAATGATGACATCAGAAAGTGTGTGGACATGAGGAGAGCCAATGAGGCTATAATCAGAGAAATACACCCAATTCCAATGATCGATGAGGTGCTCCAAGAGTTATCAACCAATACAGTGTTCTCCAAAATTGATCTCAAGTGTGGATATCACCAATTGGAATTACATCCGGAGTCAAGAGAGGTGACACATTTGTCACTCACTGCGGATTTTACTGGTACAAAAGACTGATGTTTGGAATCAATGCCCCACCCCTGAGATCTATCAGTATGAAATCCACAGAGTGATTCAGGGTGTACCAGGAGCAGCAAACATATCAGATGACATCATCGTCCATGCATCAATTTGTGAAGAGCATGGCAGGAGGTTGAAGCTAGTGTTGACGAAACTTCAAGAAGCAGAACTCACTGTGAATGAAGACAAGTGCAAGTTTAGTGTCTCTGAGATGGATTTCATGGGACAGACCCACAAGTGAAGGGCTGAACCTGGCAAAGGCTAAAGTGAAAGCTGTTGCAGATGCACGTGAACCTCAGAATGCATCCGAGATGAGGAGCTTTCAAGGACTGGTCAATTACTGTGCAAAATGTATTCCAAATTTTGCTACACTGGCAGATCTGCTAAGAAGGTTGACCAGGAAAGACGTATCGTTCCAGTTTAGTAGTGAACAGAGACAGGCATTCAAAGCACTGGAACAGAGCCTAATGAGTGCAGAAATCCTTGGATATTATGATCCAGCTGCACCAACAAAAGTCATAGCAGATGCTGGTCCGGTCGGCTTGGGAGCAGTGCTGGTACAGACACATGCAGATGGACCCAGAATCATAATATATGCCAGTTGATCTTTAACCAGTGTGGAGAGAAGGTATTCTCAAACAGAGAAAGAAGCACTGGGACTAGTGTGGGCCTGTGAAAGGTTCCATACTTACTTGTACGGCATTAAATTTGAACTCGTTGCAGATCACAAGCCACTGGAAGTGATCTATTCAATAAGGTCTAAGCCATGTGCCAGAATAGAATGCTGGGTGCTGAGACTCCAACAGTACAAGTACAAAGTAGTCCACATTGCTGGGAAAGGAAACATCTCAGACCCGCTGTGGAGACTGTAGAGGGATGAACAGCTGAGAGCAACATCCACGCTAGAGGTGGAAGCAGAGAATTTTGCGGTGGGCCTCACTCTGACAATGGAGGAGGCCCATGACAGAAAGGTCCAACTGGGAGTGGGAGTGGGAGTGGGAGTGGGAGTTGAAGTGCTGAGCCACCAGGAGATCAGGTTGGTTAAGGTGGACTGAGCGAAGGTGTTGGACAAAACGATCGCTGAGCCTGCGTTTGGTCTCGCCGATGTAGAGAAGTTGACATCTGTAACAGCAAATACAATAGATGAGGTTGGAGGAGGTGCAGGTGAACCTCTGCCCCAACGGACCCCAACTGTACTTTATATCTATATTAGAGGACCTTATTTTTGTTTATAAATACTTATTATTTGGTTTTAAAAATACTATTATAATGCATAACAAAAGAAAGCTCAGTGTTCAGTATTTCCATGCGCATGCACACACATATAGACAGACAAATAAACAATAATGGTGCAAAATCAAAAATCATGCCCCAGTTCTGCATAGTTTGGAGCCTATTTGGAGGTTGTAGTGTTTAATAGCCTGATGGTTGTGGGGAGGAAGTTACTGGACGTTACAGTTTTCATGCTGCTTTACCTTCTTCCTGATATCAGGAGTGAAGTAAGAGCTTGACAAGAGTGGTGTGGCACTCTGATGATGCAGGCTGCCCTTTGGAGGCAGTGACTGTGATAGATCCCTTTGATAGTGGGGAGGTGAGTAACCATGATGGATGGCTCTTACACGGTCTGCACAAATTCACAAATAGCTTCCTTCCACATTGAAACCTTCAAATTGTTTTGATTGTCAACAGTCTTTACCCTTAAAAATTATTATGTTAGCTTTATTAGCCAAATACACCATGGTCTATGAAATACTAACTAAATACAAATACAGAACTAAGTTTAGGTACAAAAACAACACAAATCAATTTTTTCCCTTAATACAAATAATAACTTGTAAGCTTCCTTTGCCTCTAAACAAATGCCATATTCATCTAAGCAATCCAGAACCTACAACACAAAATCGTAGTGTTGCTGAGGAACTTTCACGTTTTGCAGGAGCATCTGTTGAATCTGCCAAGGTGTTGTCATCCAGACACCATCTCTGCTCATCACCTGCGTTACAGCATGCTGCCTCTAGAACTCTGGTCACCACCTCAGAAATGTTGGCAGTCTCAGGAACACCGGTCACCACCTCAGGGATGTCGTCTGGCCCCTCTGAATCGGTAGCTCTCGGTGGACTTTGGGCCACCTCGTTTCGAGTGTCTCTCGACATATACTTTTTGACAATGGATACAGTCCTCTTGTAGATAACACCTTCTGGAGACTTGACTGTCACCCTGCTGCTCATACAACATTGTACGGCTGGCAATGGTAAGGAATGTCCATCTTACTGCCATCATCTCACCTCACAAGCACGTCATCACCAGGCATTATTCCTGAGTGCCTGGCTCCTCATTTCAAGGTGGCGTACCATTTTCCCACATCTTTCTTTTCGGCGTCACGGTCTCTCAGCTCCTGGTCTTCCGTGATCTCTCGCACTTCTGGAATTTTAGTGCGTACTTTCCTTCCAAGCAAGGCTTCTGCTGGGCTTTTCCCTGTCGTTGAGTGAGTGGTTGCCCGATATACAGCTACATAATATGCTAGCAGCGCCTCCTTCCAGTTTTCCCTTCGGCATGGCCGATTCGTATTCTCTTTATGGACTGGTTTTGTTTCTCTAATTCTCCGTTAGCTTGTGGCCATTTAGGAGTCACCTTGTGATGATGGATGCCTGTGATTCTCATGTACTTAGCAAATGCCTCGGAAACAAACTGTGGCCCATTACATAGAAACATAGAAAATAGGTGCAGGAGGAGGCCATTCGGCCCTTCGAGCCAGCACTGTCATTCATTGTGATCATGGCTGATCATCCACAATCAGTAACCTGCGCCCAACTTCTCCTCATATCCCTTGATTCCACTAGCCCCGTGAGCTCTATCTAACTCTTTCTTAAATTCATCCAGTGATTTGGCCTCCACTGTCCTCTGTGGCAGAGAATTCCACAAATCCACAACTCTCTGAGTGAAAAAGTTCCTTCTCATCTCAGTTTTAAATGGCCTCCCCTTTACTTTAAGACTGTGGCCCCTGGTTCTGGACTCCCCCAACATTGGGAACATTTTTCCTGCATCTAGCCTTTTATAATTTTATGTCTCTATAAGATCCCCTCTCATCCTTCTAAACTCCAGTGAATACAAGACTAGTCTTTTCAATCTTTCCTCATATGACAGTCCCGCCATCCCAGGGATCAAATCTTGTGAACTTACGCTGCACTGCCTCAATTACAAGAATGTCCTTCCTCAAATTAGGAGACCAAAACTGTACACAATACTCCAGATGTGGTCTTATCATGGCCCTATACAACTGCAGAAGAGTTGGAGTACAATGTAACAGGCAACACGTGTCTGGCGAATATCTCTGTTAATGCCTGTGCAGTCTTTTCTGCCATAGTTGACTTCATCACTGCAAATTCGTCATACCTGGTATAGTAGTCCACAACTACCATATTTGATTCACCTGTTGGTCAAGAAAGTCAACATTAACCCTTGGTCCTGTTGGCAACTTTGTACTTCTAATTGGTTCTGGTGTGTTGCTCCTGCTTGTGTAGGAGGGCAGATAAAGTACAGTTGGGGTCCGTACAGGTGGATAAAGTACAGTTGGAGTCCGTTGAGGCAGAGGTTCACCTGCACCTCCTCCAACCTAATCTATTGTATCCGCTGTTCCAGATGTCAACTTCTCTACATCGGCGAGACCAAACGCAGGCTCGGCGATCGTTTCACTGAACACCTTCACTCAGTCCGCCTTAACCAACCTGATCTCCCGTTGGCTCAGCACTTCAACTCCCCCTCCCACTCCCAGTCAGACCTTTCTGTCATGAGCCTCCTCCATTATCATAGTGAGGCCCACCGCAAATTGGAGGAACAGCATCTCATATTTCGCGTGGGCATCTTACAGCCCAGTGGTATGAACATTGATTTCTCTAACTTTAGATAGCTGCTCTGTCCCTCTCTTCCCCTCCCCTTCCCAGTTCTCCCACTGTCTTCCTGTCTCCACCTATATCCTTTCTTTGTCCCGCCCCCACCCCTGACATTAGTCTGAAGAAGGGTCTCGACCCGAAACGTCACCCATTCCTTCTCTCCTGAGCTGCTGCCTGACCTGCTGAGTTACTCCAGCAGTTTGTGATTGCTCTTGCTTGTGATTTGGTATCCGTGGCAGGTGTTGACGATTTGTTCGGCATCTCTCTCACAACCTGGCCACCACACTTTGCTCCGCAAATTCTGTTTGGTACCGACTTTGCCTAAATGTCCCTCATGAGCCTTTGACACGATCCTTGGCCGTAGTGCCTGCGGGGTCACCAATCTGCTGCCTCTCAGCACACACTAACCCATAATAAACAAACAAGTCCTGTAATATAAATAATTCATTTATTTATAACATATAACAATATAACAACTACAGCATGGAAACAGGCCTGTCCGGCCCTACCAGTCCACGCCGACCATTCTCCCTGACCTAGTCTCATCTACCTGCACTCAGACCATAACCCTCCAATCCCCTCCTATCCATATACCTATCCAATTTACTCTTAAATAATAAAATCGAGCCAGCCTCCACCACTTCCACCGGAAGCCCATTCCATACAGCCACAACCCTCTGAGTAAAGAAGTTCCCCCTCATGTTACCCCTAAACCTTTGTCCCTCAATTCTGAAGCTATGTCCCCTTGTTGGAATCTTCCCCACTCTCAAAGGGAAAAGCCTACCCACGTCAACTCTGTCCGTCCCTCTCAAAATTTTAAAAACCTCTATCAAGTCCCCCCTCAACCTTCTACGCTCCAAAGAATAAAGACCCAACCTGTTCAACCTCTCTCTGTAGCCTAAGTGCTGAAACCCAGGCAACATTCTAGTAAATCTCCTCTGTACCCTCTCCATTTTGTCGACATCCTTCCTATAATTTGGCGACCAGAACTGCACACCATACTCCAGATTTGGCCTCACCAATGCCCTGTACAATTTCAACATTACATCCCAACTTCTATATTCGATGCTCTGATTTATAAAGGCAAGCATACCAAACGCCTTCTTCACCACCCTATCCACATGAGATTCCACCTTCAGGGAACAATGCACAGTTATTCCCAGATCCCTCTGTTCCACTGCATTCCTCAATTCCCTACCATTTACCCTGTACGTCCTATTTTGATTTGTCCTACCAAAATGCAGCACCTCACACTTATCAGCATTAAACTCCATCTGCCATCTTTCAGCCCACCCTTCCAAAAGGCCCAAGTCTCTCTGTAGACTTTGAAAATCTACCTCACTATCAACTACTCCACCTATCTTAGTATCATCTGCATATTTACTAATCCAATTTGCCACACCATCATCCAGATCATTAATGTAAATGACAAACAACAGTGGACCCAACACAGATCCTTGGGGCACTCCACTAGACACTGGCCTCCAACCTGACATACAATTGTCAACCGTTACCCTCTGGTATCTCCCATTCAGCCATTGATGAATCCATCTTGCAACCTCACTATTAATACCCAACGATTTAACCTTCTTAATCAACCTTCCATGTGGAACCTTGTCAAATGCCTTACTGAAGTCCATATAGACAACATCCACAGCCTTGCCCTTATCAATTTCCCTGGTAACCTCTTCAAAAAATTCAAGAAGATTAGTCAAACATGACCTTCCAGGCACAAATCCATGTTGACTGTTTCTAATCAGGCCTTGATTATCCAAATAATTATATATATTGTCCCTAAGTATCTTTTCCATTAATTTTCCCACCACAGACGTCAAACTAATAGGTCTATAATTGCTAGGTTTACTTTATATATTAGAGTGTACTTTGATGATTATTATAAACAACAAAAAAGTCAAACCAATA